>NC_048428.1:5898458-5909990 GCF_013103735.1 Etheostoma cragini | reverse complement strand
CCCCCCCCCCCCACACACACACACACACACATCACACATATTAGCACAAAAGATTAAACATCAGGCCACTTATGTTATTTGCACTAAAAAGAGTGTATATATTTGTTATTATCTTTGCTATAGGGCTTAACAAGCATTATTTAATTTTGCTATAGGGCTTAACAAGCATTATTTAATTTTGCTATAGGGCTTAACAAGCATTATTTAATTTGCTATAGGGCTTAACAAGCATTATTTAATTTGCTATAGGGCTTAACAAGCATTATTTAATTTTGCTATAGGGCTTAACAAGCATTATTTAATTTTGCTATAGGGCTTAACAAGCATTATTTAATTTGCTATAGGGCTTAACAAGCATTATTTAATTTGCTATAGGGCTTAACAAGCATTATTTAATTTTGCTATAGGGCTTAACAAGCATTATTTAATTTTGCTATAGGGCTTAACAAGCATTATTTAATTTGCTATAGGGCTTAACAAGCATTATTTAATTTGCTATAGGGCTTAAAAAGCATTATTTAATTTGCTATAGGGCTTAACAAGCATTATTTATTTTGCCCAGTTGTGGCCTGTTGAGGAGCAATAAATATCAAAAGCTCCACAACATCCATGTTGTTATTTGTATCGTTCCACTAAACATAATATCTACATACATGACATCTGATTGGCGGCTAGTCTCACTTTGTCCCACAGCAACATTAAAATAGTTTAGATTTATGTACAGTTTCTGTGAATAATATATTATTGTATTAAGTGTCCATTTCATTATAATATTCAGATTTATCAAAAATAAATGAACATGCACATGTAGTTTATGTTAAAGAGGAGAAGGGGTGGGTTCACATATGAGCATTTAAAAATGTACTTATAAGTTACGTACTAGTTACTTTTATAATTTATAATTGAGTATCTAATTCAGTTACTTTTTGGAAGAAGTAACTTGTAACTTTAAGTAATTACTTTACAAGAGTAACTTGCCCAACACTGTTTATACAACATGTATTGATGGTAAACGTATGGAAGTCACAGTGAATCGCTAAGCTGAACTTACTATCACTTATAGTAAGCCTATAAACTTGTTCTTTTTGTGTTTTGTTTTCATGAATAGGTTGCTTCATCATCATAATGATATGTTATAATATATAAATTTATGTTATTGTATATTTTCAGACAAACTTTCCCAAAATGTTTAAACAATAATTTGGACACCTGCTGTAACTCAAGAGTTACTGAGGCTGAGGGGCCGCAGACCCGTTTTTGAAGATCTCTCCAAAGAATCACAAGCTGGAGTAATCCTGCAGAATTCCAAGAACATGAGTTCATTTTTCTTTCTCCCACTTCTTCCTTTTACAGCTGGAGAAGCGCTTCTTGCTTGGGCACTCGTTCAATTTGCTTTTGAGGAGTGGAGAAGTAGCCTAAAGGAGAGACTGCTATAACGACCAGTCCCTCCTTTAGGCTGTGTTCCACTGCTATGATGAGTCTCTCCTTTAGGCGGTGATCCACAGGAACGCAAACAACATGGTCAACATGGTCTGTCTATGCTCTTCGCTTGTCTTCCTGCACTGTTTCAACATGAACTTCCAAGATAATATTCATCCATTTCCAATATTCCATAAAGTTCCAAAAGCAATTTGTCATTTAGAGTTTAGAGTTTATAACATTTTTACACAATAGCATTTATGTAACAATGTTAATAACTATAGAATGGTTTCATGCTGCCTTAACCCTTATGTGGTTTTCATATTTTTGTTACAAAGCCAATGTTCCCAGATCTGACTTTTAAATTAATACAGCCATAACAAATTATGAAATACTGAATACAGGTTTACTTAGCTCAATTACCACATCATTTGTGGTTTGTATTTGCCATTTAACCCTGTGAGATCCCATTTATGATCAGATGATCATTTTCGTTTTTTGTGAGAAAACAGGGAAATTCAATTATGAAAAAGGTGAAATATAATTGTTTGATCATTGGGGCTTATTTCTAAGAACTTAATCAGAACAGGTAAAAGTGCTTGAAATGAAACAACTGTGTAACTTTGTGTGAGAATAGCATGTGTACAAAGACAACATAGTTTCATAGAACCTACAGTTACATACACTCTGGTCCAGTAGACACTAACCCCTCATATGTTACAGTTATGTGTAGGGGGGTGTACCGTGTGCAGTCATTCAAAACAAGTTATTTTTTATGTTATTCACAGAAAATGAGTTGGAGTTAGAAGAAATAATAAATAGCATGATCTTTCTTTTAGCAAACATTGAAAACGGGTCCCACAGACCCAAACCATACAAGGGTTAAAAAGGGCATTTTTGATTCAGGAACAAAGAAATTGACCAAACAGTACCTGTAGTTGTCCTCCTGCTTGAAGCGTTTTGTACGAGGGTGATCAGTCAGGTCCTTCTGCTTCAGCAGTTGAACAAACCTTTCTCATGGAAACAGGATCAGTGAACTGCTGCTAGTATTTAACCACCCACTTTGCATTGACGGAGGGTGATGATTGGTGAACAGCCGGTTGTAAATATGATGAGATAACAGATGCAGAAGGTACGTTTATTTGTATAGCACCTTTTAACTACAATTCATGGTGCTTTACATGACACATATAAGTCATTAAAGGTCCCTTGACATGGTGCTCCTTGGATGCTTTTATAAAGACCTTAGTGGTCCCCTATACTGTATCTGAAGTCTCTTTTATATAGACCTTAGTGGTCCCCTATACTGTATCTGAAGTCTCTTTTATATAGACCTTAGTGGTCCCCTATACTGTATCTGAAGTCTCTTTAATATAGACCTTAGTGGTCCCTAATACTGTATCTGAAGTCTCTTTTATATAGACCTTAGTGGTCCCTAATACTGTATCTGAAGTCTCTTTTATATAGACCTTAGTGGTCCCTAATACTGTATCTGAAGTCTCTTTTATATAGACCTTAGTGGTCCCCTATACTGTATCTGAAGTCTCTTTAATATAGACCTTAGTGGTCCCCTGATACTGTATCTGAAGTCTCTTTTATATAGACCTTAGTGGTCCCCTAATACTGTTTCTGAAGTTTCTTTTATATAGACCTTAGTGGTCCCCTAATACTGTTTCTGAAGTTTCTTTTATATAGACCTCAGTGGTCCCATAATACTGTATCTGAAGTGTCTTTCCCAAAATTCAGCCTTGGTGCCGAATTTCAGCCACTAGAGCCAATCCCACAATGACCTTTCCTTAGTTTGTGCCATTTCTGAGTCTGTAACTTTTGAGGAGGAGAGAGGGGGTTGAAGATGGAGGCTGGGGGTGTGGCCTCGACCAACTGCCACTTTGCTCGTTTGAAAGCCATAAGGTCTCTCTGTCATGTGTGGTTCAAATTTTCTGGGCGGGCAAAGCAGAGAAAGGGGAGGTAACCTTGCTCTTAATGAGGTAATAAGGGGCAAGATTCCAGATCGGCCCATCAGAGCTTTAATTTTCTTAAAGGCAGAGCAGGATACCCAGGGCTCGGTTTACACCTATCACCATTTCTAGCGACTGGGGGACCATAGGCAGGCTGGGGGAACTCATGCTAATGATAAAAAAGACATAAAGTGACATTTTCATGCCATGGGACATTTAACAAATTAAATACATTACATTAAATTAAATACATTATTTAAAGAGTCAAATAAAACAGAAGATGAAATACAATAATAGAACAGCAACGACAGAATAGAAATGGCAGTGCAAGATCAAGTAATTCATACTGACATTTTTAGTTTTTGGGGCGTGATCAGCGTTTCTGCCAAACTACACTCATGCCAAGGCCAATGAGGTGGTGGGGCGTTTTGAAGAAGCTGGGAAAGAGTCTGTAAAAACAAGTTTCTGGCTCTCATACTTGTTTACCAGCTGAAACATCTATGCAAGATGGCCAGGAGCATTGGCATTAAAAATACTCTGTACTGCACATACATTTCACCATATTTGTTCTATTGTGTGGAAGTTTGGGGAAATACCTACAAGAATAAAAATATGAAAGATTTGCATATTGCAAACAAGAGCAATTAGCAGGGACCTCCCACTGACACACACAGAGGAATAGTGAAGGAAGATTGATGAACTGAATTGAATTATTTTTCTTATTTATTTTTTGGTCCAATGTATATGACATATTGGACCTTTAAGGTGTCAAAAATAAAAGTACATAAAAGTACATAATAGACAGAATAGTTTAATATTATCGATATTATTGATGTATTGATGTGACAAAGTAATTTCAATGTTGTGATTATTTCAGATGGAGCTGATTTTAACTGCTTTAAATATTGCTTAGTGATTTAATCTGTAAAAATGCATCATATGTTTATTAGTGCTGTCAAACGATTCAAATATTTAATCGCAATTAATTGCAGAATTTTTATCTATTCTAAATGTCCCTTGATTTCTTTTTGTCCCCTTATTTTTTCTCATTTTAATGTTCTTATCAACATTGAAAAGTAAATTGGCTTGCTTTGTGCAATATTTTTTAATTGAAAACAACATTGGCATATGGCCTTGTGTTCACCTTGTACGGCAGCCTCGGCCACAGTGTATGAATGTGTGTGAATGGTGAATGTTTCCTGTATGATGTAAAAAGCGCTTTGAGTAGTCGTTAAGACTAGAGAAGCGCTATATAAATACAGCACATTTACATTTGCTGCAATGATAGCTCAGTTCACAACGACAAACACACAGATCACTTTGGTCTGGTCAGTTGAACTTTTAGCAACTTTTAAAAAGTAAACTTTCCATCCAGAATCTTATTGGCATCCATTTCTTTTCGCGCTCACCATCCACTCAAAACGTAACATTACTACTCTTTGGCCGGCTCACAAGCCCAAACGGTGTGTGTGCGGAGTGCCTGTTGTTTAGTTTCCGGTCTAACTAGGTCCGGTGTGTTATTGTAGTTTTTCTAACGTTACTAGTTGTTGCAACAGCATGTAAATAAAACTACAAAGTTTGCTAGGCCAAAAAGAACATTAATCTCGCAATAAAAAAATGTATGCCGTTAACGCGTTTAACTGACAGCACTAATGTTTATGCAAATTTAGCAATAAGATAATTACCACAGCAGGGTATGTTTTAGTTTTGAAACATAACTGTTATTTATTTTCCAAACCAAAATAGTCATGCATTTTGTCACTGTGTTACTAATGGATGAAATTATAGAGAAAATAGGCACTTTTTGCTTAGGGCCCCCTGTAACTCCCTCAAGAACCCCTGGAGGTCCCCTGACCCTACAAAAACCAGTATGGTAAATTGTTCAATGATGCAGGTGACAGTTACTGGTGGGGATGTAGCTAATGTTAGCTTGACTGGGATGCTGCTAAAAGTATCAGCATCAGGCTGTTGTCTTCAACTAAATCACAGACTAGGCAAGGCAAGTCAAGGCAGTTTTATTTGTATAGCACATTACAGCAACAGGGCAATTCAAAGTGCTTTACACAAAAACAGTTAAAAAATAAAAACAGATAAAACAACAATAAAAAGTTACAGTGCAGTATAAGAAATTAAACAAGAAAGAAAGAAAGCAGACCTGTCCCAGATGACCTGGGAGGTCGGGGGGGATCATAGTGTAGTAGCAGATCAGAAAAGTATTTTGGCCCTAAACCGTTTAGTGATTTATAAACTAGCAAAAGTACTTTGAAATCAATTGTTTGAGGCACAGGAAAGCCATTGTAAAGACTTCAGAACTGGAGTGATGTGATCCAGTCTCTTGGTCTTTGTGAGAACCCGAGCAGCAGCGATCTGAATCAGCTGCAGCTGTCTAAATGATTTTTTTAGGGAGACCTGTAAAGACACCGGTACAGTAGTAAAGTCTACTGAAGATGAAAGCATGAACAAGTTTTTTCAAGTCCTGTTGAAACATAAGTCCTTTAACACTTGATATTTTCTTAAGGTGTTAATAGGCTGACTTTGTAATTGTCTTTATGTGGCTGTTAAAAGTCACTGTTAAAGAGTCCATGACTACACCAAGATTTCTGGCTTTTTCTATTGTTTTTAACATTGATATTTAAAGCTAAGCGCAGACTTTTAATTGTTCCTCTTTTGCTTCAGTTTTTCCTTGGTTTAATTTTAAAAATTTCTGGCACATCCAGCCGTTAATTTGTTTGATGCACTTGGTCAGTTTTTGAATTGGACTATGGTCCCCCTGGCGATACGGTTATGGGCCAGTGGAAGCATGTAGATGTTAAACAGAAGAGGCCCCAGAATAGAGCCTTGGGGAACTCTACACGTCATATTTGTATGCTCAGATGCATAATAATCTATTGACACAAAGTAGTCCCTATTCTTTAAGTAGGATTCAAACGAGTTTAGTAATGAGCCAGAAAGGCCAACACAGTTTTACAATCGGTCTAGTAATATGTTGTGGTCGACCGTGTCAAATGCAGCACTAAGATCAAGTAATACTAAGACTGAAATTTTGCCACTATCTGTGTTAAGGTGGATGTCATTAAAGACTTTGACGAGAGCTGTCTCAGAGCTATGGTGTGGTCAGAAACCTGACTGAAAGGTATCAAAACTGTTGTTTAGTGACAAGAAATGGTTAAGTTGTTGAAAAAACACTTTTTCAATGATTTTACTTAATAACGGAAGGTTTGATATTGGCCTATAGTTGCTCAAACAACAGAAGTTTCCAGATGTTGTATAATGTCCTCCAGGTTTTCATTGTTGATCGTATGAAATTCTGTCATATTGGAACTAGTTTTGCTTGAACACTGTGACAACACATATCCTGAACTTGATATGGATGCACTGACTGTTTGTCTAATCTTCTGAATTCTGTCTTTGAAGAAGGAGAAAACATTCATTGCAGGTCTTGGCAGATACAAGTTCAGATGCTCAGATGGTACTGAAGGGATTGTTAACCTATCGACAGTAGCAAACAAAGCATGTGAATTATTATTGTTTTAGCGATAATGTCAGAAAAGAAGGACTGACTTGCATTCCTCAGTTGCAAAATATAAATGCAAAGTCTCTCTTTATAGGTGTAACAGTGGACCAGGGGATTAGTTTTTCTTCACTCTCTCTTTTCTGTTCTCCCCAGTAGGTCTCCATGGGAATCTTATCCAACAACTTTGAGACAACTTTGACCTTAGTGGGAGCAAGCTGAATAAATGTTTCACTGGTGTTTTAAGTGATATACCGTCTTCTGATTAACTTTGTTTGGACAATTTTGGACACAGAGATAGTGCCGTTAAAGAAAACACAGGAATGATCCCAGAGAGCAATGTCAGTCACCACAACCTTGGAAATGTTCTGACCCTTGGAAACAATCAAGTCCAGAGTGTGGAACTTATTGTGCGTGGGCTCTGTCACATGCTGAGTCAGTCCATTGTTCTCAAAAACACAACACAGTTCTTTGGTCCCTCTGTCCTTGGGATTGTCAACATGAATGTTAAAATCACCCTCAACGTCTAAACACAGGGCTGCCAACTGTCACGCATTGGCCGTGAGACACACGCATTTGACTGGTTTCACACGCGCACACGCCACACCCCCGATTTCTCCCGCTGAAGTGTCAACCCGGTCGGTCAAATTTCTGAAAGATGAGTTTATCTGTAGATCTACCTGTTGAGCCACTCGTGATCGACTAGTTGTGCTTTAAGAGACTGTGAGGGGGTTCAAGAGCGCTCCCTGTCTGTGGAAGAGCCATCCGATGTGCATTTCCCCGGCTTCAGGTATGAGCTCTGAGTATTACAGACCCGTCCGCCGCTTCGTGTCCACTCTCTGTAAAGATAGAGGTGAGCAGCGCGGCTGGTAGCGTAGCAGCTTCAGTTCATTTTAGTGGACTCGCTCTGCTGTGGGGGGGCAGTGACGCGTTGCATTGGTGTAGACCTCCGATGAAGAGCAGCATGCAGCCATCTCTAAACTGTCAGAGACCAGAGACCCAAATGGGTCTCTGTGTCTGTCAGACGGTCTGAATGAGATCCACCATATCAGCGGAGCAATAACATGCACAGCAGACTATATAGGCCTACACTATATATACTATATATACACAGTATATACATATAGTATATATACTATATATACTATATTACAACTCTCCAAATCACGGACAACAGAGATGGAGGAGTTATATTTAGAATGTGCACAAAGTTGTAAACATGAGCAGAAATCTGATGAAACACATCTGAGCTATACTATACTATATATACAAAACTATATATACTATACTATATATACTATACTATACTATATATACTATACTATACTATATATACTATACTATATATACTATACTGTATTCTATTCTATACGATACTGCAACATTGGGCCACTATTGTGCATCTCTAACCTCGGTGCATCTCTAAATAACAGTAACTGTAAATAATTAATTTGATGTTTTATAAAATGAACAAGTAGTCTTTATTTTCCCCAAAAAATAAATACAGTAAGGGAGGAGGGGGGGAGGGGCAGGGGTCAGAGGATGAGGGCCAAACATTAATGAACCTGGCACAAAGGTTAAAGGATTACAATTTATGTAACTCAGTGGTTCTCATTCTTTAGAATTTCAGTGGTCTTAGTTGATCCCTCAACATTAATTTAACTTTGGGTCCCTGGTCCCTACACCAGAGACCCCTGGACCTGTTCACCACAGACCCAGATCTTCACAGCTGTTGCTGACATATGCTACTGTCTCTTCATGTGGTTCATTATGTTTGGCAAATTGTCTGGGTCAGTTCTTATATCATAAGAAGTTAACAATGTAAATAATGTAAATGCTAAATGCCCTAAAACCTGTTGATACTAAAACAATGCAAATGCTCTTAACCCTACAGTTTGGCACATGTCATGTAAGACTTGATTTCTCCATTTTTTTTGCACAAATTTCTCCAGAAAGTGCCATTTAATGGTTTATTTTGAATACCCCCAGACCCCCCTAGGGAGAGCCCCCATCACCCCCACACATAGCAAGTCCCAGTTTAAACCCTGAAGGATAATGATGCTGAAAGAGACAAAGAAATTGCTTTGTACGCGGCAAAAATTGGGTTAGCCCCCCCAAATCTCACTCCAAGGTTTTGGGAAAAGTTGGCAGCCCTGTAAACAACCAAAGTTAATGAAGATTATAGACAGCAGTTCAGTGAAGTCATCAATGAAGGTTGCACAATAAATAGAAATATGGGTTGAGGGGAGGACCTTAACTCCCTTACACACTTTGTCAAGTTTTCTTCTTGTTTAGATTTGTCTTGTCTCGTTTCCTTGGCGGAGGGAACAGATGTGTAGTGCAGAAAGTAAAGTAGGTTACCGGTAAACAGCTTTACTCCTGGCTTGTTAAGGAAAAGTCCCTCTGCTTTAAAAAGATGTCTGTAGTCCAAGAAAATGTTAAAATTGTCAATGAACTGCAGAGAATGGACAATACATTCAGTTAAAAGCCATTTGTTTAGTGCCAACAGTTGGCTGAATCTCTCAGCTCCTCTTCTCACTGGTGGTATAGGGCCTGCAGGGCAGCCGGTTGTATCACAAATCTCAGGGCGCTGTGCTCCCATTTCAGAGGAAAATTATCTACTCTTAGGCTTTGCACCAGAAGAGTTCAAGGGAGGATTACCACTTGTTGATTTATTACCTGTTCCACAGCCCTCCTGTTTCTTTGTAGTCTTGTTGGTGCTAATTAGCTGTGTGTTAGCATGCTTTTGTCCATTGTTTTGGGTCCATGGTAAAGTGATGTAATTTCCACATGACCCGTTTACTTCCACGTTCACTTCTAATCGGTGAACCTTGGTTTCCAGAAGTGCAATCTTCTGAAGGAGTTTGTAGAGAAAGGAGGCACCTTACTGCTAATTTGCTTTTGCTAGAGTCACTGTAGAACATGTTTGAGCTACTGGTAGAACCTCAGAAAAACAGAAAACACAACACAGAAAAATGTTAAAATATGGCAATAGCCTACTATGTCTACAAAAAATGTATAGTCCAGTGATTTATAAGTATCCTCTCAGAGGAAAAGCAAGAATATCAGCAAAAAATCAGCAAAGCGTCAGCACTGGTGGGTCGCTATAATCAACATAGACCATTTTGGGCCATTTTATCCCATCTGAGGTTATGTGCGTCATATATGACGCCAAACTACACTTCTGATTCATAACTTTGTAACGTAATAACATTACGATGTCTTTGTTGTCTTCCTATCCCCTACAGAAAGTTTGGTATCTAGCCTAAAGCCCAGAATTTTTCAGGGTCATTGTGCAATTAATCCATACTTTTACATGCAAGATTGATACACTGTTTGTAAGAAATGTAACTAATTTGTCCTTAATATGAGTTCTAATATTAAATATATTATTTTCCAGAGGTTGTTGAAAATCCTTTAGGAATCTGGGATATTTGCAACTGTACCGCCAACCTTGCGGCTCACACCTTTTGATATTTGCTGACGTTTGCCTCCCCGCGTTACGCTTCGGGTTCCGCTTTTGCAAGCTCCCCGTTTCGCCAACAACTGGCCCAATGAGGCTTGGACCCCGTCATAACTGCTTGCAGTTATAGTTACTTTTTTCTGTTTTCTGTCTCCCTCTGTCTTTTTAAGAAAGCATGCATCCACGCCCATGTGTTCTCCCTGCTTATGGCACCCTTCAAAGAGAAGCCTAAGGGACTCCTTTTTATGTAAGAGTGACATTATTATAGTTTGAGTCTTCTTTAAATTATATTGGTATGATCTCTAGTAGGGCTGAACGATATTGTGTTTTAGCATCTACATAGCGATGTGCGCATGCGCAATAGTCACATCGCAGGACGTTCGGATGTTGATGCTAATCATTTTTTGCTGCTTGATAGAAAAATAAACTTTCACCATTCTCCTTTTACATGATTATTACCAACCAGCCAGGCTAAAGCTAATATAGTTAGCCTAAAGAAACAAGCAGAAAACTGCTACCAGATAGGCTAAAGCTAATATAGTTAGCCAAAAGATCCAGGGGGTTCGTTCGTCCCAACTAACGTTACGGTTCGGAGCCGCGACGCTGGAAACGTACCACTAATCTACTACAGAAGTCTATGTCTGCTCTATGTCATTTCCACTGATTTAATTGTTCTTGGATGCAGAGTTTGTTGCTAGAGCGTGTGACATGCAGGTCGGATCAATTTATCAAACTAACGAGCTGGCCCCGCTAGTCAACCACAACCTGAAATTTAGCAACATGCAGTCACTGTCATCCACGTTAGCCTGGATTGATTATTATATAAATACAATGGTGTCATGCTAGTCAACCAGCGTATTTCTACTTGATTTCCCTCTCCAAAACCACTTCAGAAGAGTAACGTTAGTCACAGCGCTTACTTGCTTTAGTGTTTGTAAAGCATTCAAGTTCAACAAAGAACAGTTCACATTAGAAAATATTCTTTTTCATTTTATATGTAGATGCACTCCCCTACATAATCACAGCAGTAGTCGAGAATGATTTATTATTTCTAAATAGAGCATTCTATGTCATCTTTTAAAATTATTTTTTCTTTTATCATTAGCAATATACACTCACCGGCCACTTTATTAGGTACACCTGTCCAACTGCTCGTTAACACTTAATTTCTAAGCAGCCAA
>NC_048428.1:5886039-5898358 GCF_013103735.1 Etheostoma cragini | reverse complement strand
TCTGAAGGCAAAAGGGGGTCCAACCCGTTACTAGCATGGGGTACCTAATAAAGTGGCCGGTGAGTGTATATTGCAGGGTGAAAAAATATCGCAATGTAAGATTTTTCCTATATCGTGCCTAATCTCTAGGAGGAGTTTGTTAAAGTACGACATGTGAAAATGGCCAAAATTGCACTAAATTTGAACTTTCGCAAAATGGCGGACTTCCTGTTGGGAAATTTAAGTAATTTGTCCTTTATATGAGTAATAATGTTCAATATGTTATTTTCCAGAGGTTGTCAAAAATCCTTTAGGGCTCTGGGCAACGGTACCGCCAACCTTGTGGCTCACACCTTGTGGCTCACACCTCTTGATATTTGCCTCCCCCGCGTTACGACTAATGATCAAACAGTTGGTTATTAATATCAGGTTATTTAAAGACAACACTTAGCCTAGCGATAGTGATTCAGTCAAATATGTAGCCTACCTTATGTCCAGATTAGCGATAGGCTATGTGTTTGGGTCAGTGAACCACTTGGACGGGGGAAGCCTGAGTGGACGTGGCGGCTGTTGTACACTAGTCGAAGAGGCAACAAACTTCATAGACACAACTTATGAAAAAAGATAGCAAATAGTCATTGAAACAATGTTAAATCAACATCCCGCTGTCAACAATAAAGTCAATGAATCAACGTCAAACTCTGACGATTGATTCTTCATCATGTTGCACCCTTCATTATCATTGAAACTTTTAAATCATACCTAGATATCAACAAGGTTTAAATGGAATTTCAATTTCAATGAATGTTGAAACAATGTTGAAATCCCAGCATAACAGCAAAACTTCAAAGGTAGCCTATTTTAGTTTACCACAGGTTTAATCTAAAAAGGTCTAAATGAATATGTTAAAACAACATTATTATTATTATTATTATTATTATTATTATTATTATTATTATTATTATTATTAGGCTATTATAATTCTGCTTTAGCCACAGCAAGGATGGGCTATGAGCAAAATATAGAAACTATGGCAGACTAAGCATTTAAGTTAAATACATTTTATTTGAACTTTGTTTAAAATAGCCTTGATTTTTCTAGCACAAATGACACCCCACGCATTTTTAGGGCCAGAGTGCCGACAGTGGTGAAGGGCCTATTGAAACTGAAGGAATTATTATTCTTTTTCTGGCAAATCAATCTGGTACTTTAACAAACTCCTCCTATAGATCATACCAATATAGTTTTCAGAAGCCTCAAACTATAATAATGTCACTCTTACCTCGAAATGAGTCCCTCAGGCTTCTTTTTGAAGGGTGCCATGAGCAGGGAGAACACACATGGGCATGGATCATACTTTTTTCTCTTTTGTAGCCACCGCCAGTCATCCCGACGCCAGTCGGCATCGGAAAACCGGGGACCTCGCGAAAGTGGGACCCAAAGCGTAACGCGGGGATTCAAACGTCAGCAAATATCAAGAGGTGTGAGCCGCAAGGTCGACGGTACAGTTGCAAATATCCCAGAGCCCAAAAGGATTTTTGACAACCTCTGGAAAATAACATATTGAACCTTATAACTCATATAACTGACAAATTACTTACATTTCTTACATACAGTGTATCAATCTTGCATTTAACAGTATGGATTAATTGATCAAATTGCAAATTGACCCTGAAAAACTCTGGGCTTCAAGGCTTGATAAAAAACCTTGTGTAGGGGATAGGAAGACGTCAAAGACATCAGCAGGACAGGGCGACTGTTAGTTTTTAGATCCAAAAGACAGTATGTTTCTACTAGTTATGTTATTACGTTACAAAGTTATGAATCAGAAATGCGGTTTGGCATCATATGCGACGCACTCAAACTCAGAAGGGATAAAATGGCCCAAAATGGTCTATGTTGATTATAGCGCCTCCTAAAGGCTTATCTTTACTAAATTTGGTAAAAAGACTACATATAGTTTGCTCATTTCTGAATGTTATGCTTGTGTTGTTCCATATTAACGTAGCTTCATCTGATGAAACCTGCATCAGCGACGCAGCAGTTTCTGCCAACTAACGGCAGGATCTCCTGGGGAGGGATAACAATCCACGATCTGCACACACAACAACAAGACTACAAAAATAAACATGTTACACTCTTTCCAAGACTTTTTAATTGTGTATTCTATATTGTTTTCACACTTCAATGGGACATTGCTGCAAATACAACTGCTTATCAGCATGGCGAGAGCATTCGACTGTAGCTCTACAGTCGCTGCCTTGGCTGTCGGCTCTCTGGGACCCGGGGCAGAATGCTGTCGGCTCTCTGGGACCCGGGGCAGACTGCTGTCGGGTCTCTGGGACCCGGGCAGAATGCTGTTGGCTCTCTGGGACCCGGGGCAGACTGCTGTCGGGTCTCTGGGACCCGGGAAGAATGCTGTTGGCTCTCTGGGACCCGGGGCAGACTGCTGTCGGGTCTCTGGGACCCGGGGCAGACTGCTGTCGGCTCTCTGGGACCCGGGGCAGAATGCTGTCGGGTCTCTGGGACCCGGGGCAGAATGGGGATGTAGTTTTCTTCAACCGCGGCATCGGCCTTCGGGTCTCTGGGACCCGTCCTGCCTTCGACTGTGTATCTCTGCTGCCACGGTCTTGGGCCAGAATGAGATTGTATTTTTCTTCCACTTCCAGGCCTGCGGTTCTATTGTATTTTGTGTTGTATTGTATGAAAGGGGGGAAAAAATTAAAAAACCAAAGCAAATGCTTGACCTATGTCGAGAGGGAAATTCCTTCTATAGCTGCAACTTAAATTAAAGTTGCAGCTATAGAAGTTTTTTTTTAGTTTGCCTATCATCTGCATTTATTTAAGAGACGGACATGTATTTTTAAATATTTAAAAACACCAAACACCAAATATTTTATTCATTAAAAGTTGACGTGAGCTTTTACTTTGAAAAGTAAGAGAGATATAGTTTTTTATTCCAGTTGCAAGCTTTTATTTTGAAAAGTAGAAACTCGGGCATGGCAGAAGGATTTTTTTAGTTTGCCTATAATCTGCATTTATTTTATAGACAAACATATATTTTAAGTGTTTTTATTCATCAGTATGATAGTCTGCATTTATCTCATATACATGTTTAGTTAAAAAAAAAACATTTGTATGATTGCCGTTACTTAAACAGTAACGGCAATCATGCAAATGAATGAAATACTTTTAATATTTGGTGTTTTTTTTAATTAAAGAGTAATGGCAGTCATACAAATTAATAAAATAATTGTAATTTTCTCCGCTTTTTTTAACTAAACGTTAAAAAAAAAAATCTTAAAAGTATTTTATTCATTAGCATGATAGTTGACCCAGGCTTATTTTATTCCAGATGATAGGCTAGTCTGCATTTATCTTGTCTACACAAGCATAACATTCAGAAATCAGCAAACTATATGTATTCCAACGTGGTCACGAATTTACCCGTGACTTCATCTAAAAATTATTTGCAATTTCGCATTTTTGACCCTCTGGATTTACCGTTGGACACACCTCCGCATGAGACGGGACCACATGAGGCGGGACGTACGACATGGGACGCTCCAGGCTGTAGCCATATACTCTTGAAGTTATAGGGCCAAAAGCGGTTTTCTGCTACAGCGCCACCTAGTGGTGGAAGTGGGTCAATTTTTGCGTGTGAGGTCTGCAGAGTTTTGGACCAGTCCTTAAAATGGCACACCACCCCCATGTACGGTTTAGGCTTCAGCGTGAGCTTTGCGGGGAAGAATAACAATGGGGGAGGAGAAGAAGAATCCTTAGAAAATCAATAGCGTTCAACAGCCCTGCTGCTGTGTGAACCACGTGGGCTTGGACACCTAATTAGAGTAATGTGTCAACAACAACACAATATGCCCAGCAGCTTTAACTAAAAGTGTATGAAGGATTAACTTAGTCTGATAGTTGCACATTTTATACATGTGATTTTCCAGTTACAGAGTGCATCAAGGCAAGGCTATCCGCTAAAGCTCATGCTAAATCTTTCCACCTTTAAAATGCGATAGAAAATAAATATACAGCAGACAATCACATAAATTACAAAAGTTGTAACCTTACCTACAAATAGTCTTCACCTTTGCCTTCAGTTGTGGCGCTCACTAATTGTGATTCCCTCTGCACCTGTAGCTATGAGGCAAAATTGCACAACACACGTACGGCTACTGTTTGATTAGCGTCACATTCGTCAATATGCTAGCTAGTACGTGAGCTAATGGCTAATAATATCAGCTACGACTCAACCTCTGTCATCTATTATAGGCCTACATTCATAAAAACTCCCACTGGACCGAAAAGCCCGTAGTCCGACGGCCCATTGTTCCAAAATCAAAAGCCCACCTTGTCTAACGTTGTAACTTAATTTTTAAGCAAGCTGTAGAAGTGAAATGGCAACCAACGTTAGCCTACACGTATTTCTTAAAAAGAGCCATACACAGTCAAACGTTACGCTATGATTTATACACTGTATTATGATTTATCTTTAAAATTGAGAAATATCTCAAGGGAGTCTAAGTGACTGGACCTAGGCTACTGTGTTTTCGCAACAGGCATTCAAAGCAGTCGGCTTTTGTTTCCAGGGTAGGCCCACCGGGGGACATCGGACCAACGTAATAGGCTTCAATTGAAGCCTATATTACGTCGAACAAAAAAAAAATTCTATTAATAGAATATTTTTTTTGTTCGAGCTAAGCTATTACACAAATGTAACCAAGTTTTGATTCGGTAAGCCTACAATTCATTCATGTTGAACATTACATTGCCAGCTGCTTCCAACAAAACTAAAAATCAATGGATTTTATATCATAGCCTATTTAATTCCCGGTCAACTATGATGGTATTTCAACAACAGGTCGTTTCCCGGTCAACTTTAAATCAATGACTTCAACAGTTTGGCAATATCGTCCTGTAAACCTAATAGTTATGCTAAATCAACAAAATATAACTAGATATTGTTCCAATGTTCAGCATTAATAACATCAACATTAATGACGTCTGGTTTCATCGGTATGTTAATGATGATTCAACATTTATTTTGCATTGATATTTCGATATCAACCATAAGGATGATCCAGATGGAAACTCAATATTTATTCAATGTTGGCTCGCTGTCTGGATATGGACGTAACCATGGCAACGGTCAAGTTTCGAATCACTCGGGTCGGTCCGAGATGGCACGCTTCGTTCAATAAATGCCTTCTTCATCATCCTTCCCTTAAATGCCTCTCTTTACAAGATTAGGCTGTGAGAAGCATCTCTTTATTAGGTGTCTTAGGCTCCAGCAGCCCCGCCATCCCCTACACCCTACAGGCGGGGTGGCGGGGCGAGATGAGTGGATGCCCGGCCGTCACAGGTCCGCTGACCAATGCGTGTCCTCCCAGCTGTGACTTTGCCCCTCATACCCAATGGCAGCAGGTTCACATGCTACTGTATACTCCAAGAGTCACCCCCGCTCTCCCTACCCCACATTTAAAACCCTGCATCTGGGGCTCCGAGAGTACTTTTTTATGGCAAGGGATTCCCAAAAGGTAAGTGGACCTTTTGTTTATTGTAGCAGGACAATACGATTATAAAAATGTGTAAACATTTTAAGGAATTTAAGATTGATTTTGGGTTGATCACTCACAATGAAATACAACATCGGATTGATTGGTAAACGTCTAGGCTACTTATTAGGCTGTGTGTGAGCCTGTCTTATTGAAGGATTTCTACAGCTGCCAATTATGGTGACTTTTATTTCCTTTAAAACCAACATATTTAATTAGACATTATGCATTAAAAAGACTTGACTACAAACTTTTTTTTTACAGGAATTCTGAGCACAAACATTCAGCAGAGGACCATGGGGACTCTACTACTGACTCTCCTTGGACTGAAGATAGTGATGGGAATGGGGTAAGCATGACTCAGACTAGTCAAAGATGGATTAAGCCCATTGTGTAGACAGTTTACTGGGGCAGGGGTCTTCCGTGTTTTTTAATCCAAGGACCCCTTAGCTGAAAGACAGACAGACCAGGGACCCCCTACTACATATATCAATCCGGTAAAAAGCAGTTGCACCGGGCCAACATTAACTTGTATATGGCTTACCTTTTTGTGGTGCATACAATACTAATCTTAAAGTATTAATTATTGACATATTCATATATTTATACATCATGTTGTAATGTTAAATACATATGTGGACTGCACAGTAACTGTATCTGTGGATGGCTGGCCAGTAAGTCTATCAAACACGTTGTGTAAGTGACTTAGTTTGCTTTTTCAATAATAGTCTGATTAATCTTTGCTAATAATACGTTATACACAACTGAAAAAACAATAATTTGGCATCCCTCTGCAGTAACTCTGAGGACCCCCTAGGGGTAACATATGCACTTTTGAAGATCTTTATAGACCAGCGGTCTTCAACGTTTTTCAAACCAAGGACTTCTTAACTGAAAGAGATAAAGAACAGGGACCCCCTACTACATATATTGGATAAAATTAAGTTACATATTAAACTGGGCCTACAAAAACCTGTGGGGCCACCTTAGACCAACATGTATTTTGCATGGAATACTATTAATATAACCTAGTCATTTTAACATGATTTTATAAATTATGTTTTAACTGTGGCATCCTTGCCAAAAGGCCAGTAAGGCTAGCATTAGTATAATAACATGTTGGATTCATTTTAGGACTTTGTGAAAAAGGAAATTACAAAACAATACTTTAGAAGCCCCCCTGCATTGACTCTAAGGACCCCCTGCGGATCACAGACCCCCTCTGGAAGATCCCTGATAGAGTATACTGTAGAGATGAGGAAGGTTAGAAAGAAACAACGTGACAACAGTAATGAGCAAGAGTCACCTGTCTGAGTGCCCACTCTGTAAATCATAGTAAGTTCATATCAAAATAATGCTTCTCCAAGCACAAGTGCCCTAAACCCCTGACCAACCAGTTTCAGTAGAAGTACTCGTTACAGTAGATAGTCCGAAACACATCAGGCTTTGTACTGAATATAAAGCTGTCAAGGTTTTAATAGTGCGTAGGTTTTTGTTTTTGGCTAATGTAAATTAATGTGTCTTCATGGACTGGAGTGTATTGAAGTGATGAGCAGTTGTAGCAAATGAGACAATATTGACACACTTAACTTTATAATTCTATTAAAACACATTATGGAGAAAAACATATAGATTTAACATATAGGTTACTGATGATGTTTTTATTCAAATTTTGTGTCTTTTTATAAACATATTTAAACTAACTGTATTACTGTTAACAATTGCGCTATGAATCAACACATACCTTACCAACTTTGTCTGTGGCTGTCTTGCTATGTGTTTTATAATAAGGATCTTTTTATGCAAAGAAGTTTCTTCTTGGCCCCTCAGAATTCAGGATCTGGAATTAAACTTTATGCAAGTACCAGTGTGGACAACAGTTCACTTGAAAATAAACTATTAGAGAGGACATTAAATCCATGTGTTGTGCTTCAGACACTGGTGTGAACACACTGTGGAGGAGAGAGTGGAGCGAGTCCTTTCCCCACGCCTGCAGCTTGAAGTGAGCTGTTCACAGGTGTATCAGTACAACACCCAGGGCTGGAGGCTGGATGTGGACAGGATGCGCATCAAACATGGCGGTGATGATGGCATCGCACTCTACTACATACAACAGGGTCTGAATGCATCCTGTTTCATGTACAAGTAAGTGAACAGTTAAGTAATTGCCAGTCTGTTGGTATGTCTCTTCGTCTTTCATGTTTGAAGAGCTTTATAACTCAGGGTGTTTTCAGTTCATTAAAAGGGGTTTTCTTAAGTTCAAAATCCTAACAGATGTATGCCTTTGATTTTATTTGAGATGTTAAGAGTCCATTTTTTCTTCCCGATACCGATACTCATTGCAATACCTGAACTTGTGGGCGATACCGAGTACCGACCAGACACCAGCGCGTAAAAAACATTACATGTATTATTAGTTTTAGTAGTTAGTAGTTGTACACTACTAACTTGTTTAACTTTCTTTTTTGTCTACTTTGACAGTACGTTAAAAGAACATAAAGACTACTTTATTTTTCCTGGGCTAAATTGCATTGTATCAGATTTGTGTATAGACTCGCATACTCGCCAATACCAGCATTTTAGGCAGTATAGGAGGCATTTCCAATACGGGTATCGGTATAAGAACCAGTCTGGATCAAATGAAAAAGCCACCATGAAACATTTCCACGCTTTACATTTCTTAAATATTATATATATATTAAATATGTTGTGGTGGGAATGTGGTAACGGATCATGTTTTGGTTGGTAATGGCACCTTTGAGAATGGTATGTGTGGGTATGGTGTTTGGTAAAGCAAATACAGTGCAGGAGTTGTTGAATAGCTTCAGTGATCCAAATCTACAGAATATTGCAGATTGTTTTTCAGCTTGAGTTGGAGATGTGTCAACATTCTATTTTTATCTTTAAAAATCTGCTGAACATTTTGAGTCTGCAGATTCTGTGTTGCCCTGCTTATTGCCTTCACAAAAGTGAGACATGTCTAAAAATAATGCCTAATCTTACAGTACGTGTTTGTTTTTTTAAAGGTGTACATGTTTGGTAAGCTGGGGTAGATGTTGTACTTTTGATCATACAACAGTATCCAGTTGACTGGGTTTAGAGGATAACATGCTGAATCTGTGTGGAAAGCTGGTCCCTAATATCCATAATTCACAGCAGTGCAGTATTGTGTGTGTATGTGTGACACTTCACCTGATGTGTCTCTTGTTCTAAGGCTCCCAGAGATGGAGAACCAGATGGTGAACAGGACAGTGAGGGCATGTTGTGAGGGCTGGGGCGGACCACACTGCACTGAAGGTAAGAACAATAAACTACCTAATCAGATGCATGTACATAAGATAAGATAAGATATACTTTATTGTTCCCGAAGGGAAATTTGTTTTGGACTCTGTCCGTTCAAAAATAAGCATCTCTCAACACATACTTTCATGCAACACAAAGCATGCTTTCATATGCCTTAGACGGGTACCTATATAGTAAGCACACTATCTCCTCCGGTTAGTGGCTGTTTTTAATTGGACTGCCCTGTCGGCTGCATTCTCCCCAATTAGTGTAGCACAGCCCTTGCACAATGAGATATTGCACAACTAACATAATGCACAACTCCAATAGCCTACGTATTGCACAAACGACATAATGCACAACCTGCATAGCCTACAGTATGTACAGTACAGTACAATACGCCTGCGTCATGCTTAGTTTATATGTGAAATAAAGCAATGCACAAATACCACAAAGTTGGTGATACATTGGAAATACGTAGAACCAGTCAAAAGTTTGGACACACTTCACCACCTCACATTCACGTGAATGGGAACGTGTGTCCAAACCTTTGACTGATACTGTATGTAAATGTACTGTACTGCACAAAATATGAAATCATTATCTACAAATTGTTAAAAAATAAAATTAACTTTTGTATGGTGTGTGCTTAGAAAGCAAACTGACATACCTATGAAATGCCACTCTTCCGTAGCAACATGTCTCCATAGTTTTGCTTTATGCCCAAGGGTCCAGCTGTTCTGGATTGATATATGTAGCAATATGTCTGAGGTCATAAATATTTCAATCAAACCTGAGCCCCGGTTCATCATTCTTGGAATATTAGAGACCTTCAGGAAACTGAGTGTGGCACAGCAGTGCTTTCTCTCATATTGTCTCATAATTGCAAAGAGATTAATCCTTATCTTGTGGAAGAGCCCAGCCGTGCCGAGGATTTAACTAACACACTTCATTTAGAAAGGGTAAGGTACACGCTGAAAGAAAGGCTTAACTTATTTATTAAAACATGGAAACCACTCACCTCATACCTGAAAACTACAAACCCAGTACAACAAGCCGCATCCTAGCACACCATGACAGGTGTAATGGTGTTAGAGTGATGGTCTATGTGAGGGTGGGTGGAGGTACATGGAAGGGGTTAGATGGGCTTGGGATAGCGTGAGGGATCGTGGTCAGCCTGGTGGTATTTTTGCCACTGTTTCACCACTGTTTTGTTTTGTTTTGTATTGTATTGTTGTTACTTCTTTTGCCTTGTCTTGTTTTATTGTTTATTGCTTTTTCTTTTTTACCTTTAAAAAAAAAAAAAGACTCAGAATCTACAGGCAAATTGTATATTCTTTAATAAAAAGATGTTTGAGAGGAAACAAGCAAAAAAAAAAATCAAACTGACTTTAGCCGCACAGCAAATTTATACTATTTTTTAATTAGACATTGATGTAACTGAGAATCCATGGGTAAACAGAAGTGGGTCAGGAAAAGGGTGCATGTAGATAAATAGATGCGCATTCAAATTGTGGTTAGGGTCAGGTACAGGTACAGGTACAGGTACAGGTACAGGTAAAGGTACAGGTTCTACGATTACCTGAATTAGGTTACAGGGACAGGTTCAGATGGCTGGAAAGCAAGACATGAAGCAACATTGACAATCTGGCAGGAAATGTGTGAAAATGTAGTTGTGTTGTACTGCAGAGCTGATGGGAAAAAGTGGAAACAGGTGAGCAGGTGAAACAGAGACAAAGTCAGGATAGATGGAAATGCAGGGTGCTGGGGAGGTGAGAATGTGGCTGAATGGTGGGAAAAGGAATCAGGATGACTAGGGGACATTGTCATTTCAAATTAAGTACTAAATGCAATACTCCCAGAAGTATAGCAGTGCAAGACATGCTGATTATCGTGTCTTTTTATTCCCAGGTAATCAAAAGTTGTTAATCCCACAGTTTAGGCTTATTTTTATTTTACGACAAAATAAGAATATTATTACAAATCAATACTAAAAAACTACTTTGAATTTCCAAATTAGGATAAAAAACAACCTACCAATGACTTTTCCCAGAGGTTTCTTTCAAGATTCTAGTCAATTTTACACTACACCAGGATATTCTATTTGGAAATTCCAACGCATGCATGTATTTTCCGTTTCCTTTTGCTTTCTTATGTTGGAATTCTAAATTTGGTGGATTCTGGGCACTGTGGTTACCTGCTCCTCAGATCCCTGCAGGGTAAATCCAGACAGCTAGCTAGACTTTCTGTCCAATCTGAGTTTTCTGTTGCACAACTATTTTGCAGCAGCTCTGTGCGGAGCTTAGCGCTGCTCATGATGATTCTGATTGGTTTAAAGAAATGCCAATAAACCAGGGCACGTTTTCCATCCATCCCCAAATGCTGCGTGGACTAGTCCCGCCTTCAGCGTGTTGGAGGAGGGTCTGGCAAAGCGAGACCAACACCAGGATGCTCCTTTTTTCATTGTTCATTTTTTGTGTTTTCATCCATCTCCTTAACCCAGTTCCTCTCCATTTTAATTGTTTTTACAACATTTTTCTCTCTGTCCTCCACCCCCCAGGTGTGGGTGTGCGCGGCCAGTGTTACTCCACGTGGAGTTGTGAGAAGTTCCCTGGCGTTCAGAACTCCTCTCTCATGCCCATGGAGCAGTGTTGCAGCAGCCCGTGGGGGCTGAGCTGGAGGAATGCCTCCGACCAGACCTGCTTGTCTTGCACCTACACTCTTGTTCCTGGTCAGAGAGCATCCATGCACATCTGCACACAAATACACATACACATACATCAGTGGGGAAAGAAGTAAATTCAGATCCTACTCTTAAAAAAAACGTACTAATACCAAACTGTAGAAATATTCTGTCACAAGTAAAAGTCCTGTATTAAAAATGTTACTGAAGTAAAAGTATGTCAGCATTATCAGGTAAATTTACTTGAAGTATTTAGCATTTATTTGAGTATTGGTCAATGCAGACAAATCCTCAAATTTTAGAAACTGGAAACAATCCAAAAAGTTCAGTTTTTCATCGGCTAGTCTTTTCAGCCATTCTTGTAGGCCTATTGTTGGATAGTTTAATTTATAATAAAACACCAACAACACATGTGTTTTTTGTGCAAGAATCGTTGGTTGTACAGTAACTAAAGCTGTCAGATAAAAGTAATGGAGACAAAGTATAATATTTGTCTCTGAGATATAGCGGACTAGAAGTATAAAGTGGCATGAAAAGTAAAGACTCAAGGGATGTACAAGTACCTTAACATCTGTACTTAAGTACAGGACTTGAGTAAATAGTTACACTTAGTTACATTCCACCACTGCACATACTGGACCTGCTCACTTGTTTTGGTTGTTGTTTAAGCATTGATTAATGGCATATGAATTAATTTCTCTTATTCCTTAAATCTCTCTGTTTTAGTAGTAATTTTCTTTAAAGGTCCCATGACATGGTGCTCTTTGGATGCTTTTATATAGACCTTAGTGGTCCCTAATACTGTATCTGAAGT
>NC_048428.1:5872678-5885939 GCF_013103735.1 Etheostoma cragini | reverse complement strand
GAAGTCTCTTTTATATAGACCTTAGTGGTCCCCTTATACTGTATCTGAAGTCTCTTTTATATAGACCTTACTGGTCCCCTAATACTGTATCTGAAGTCTCTTTCCCAAAATGTTGCCTTGGTGCAGAATTACAGCCACCAGATCTAGTCCCACAATGAGTGTTTCTTAGAATCTGCCAATTCTGAGTCTGTAGCTTTTGAAACTCTCTGGGCGCGCAAAGCAGAGAAAGGGGAGGTAACCTTGCTTCTAATGAGGTCATAAGGGGCAAGATTCCAGATTGGTCCAGCTGAGCTTTCATTTTCTCAAAGGCAGAGCAGGATACCCAGGGCTCGGTTTACACCTATCACCATTTCTAGCCACTGGGGGAACATAGGCAGGCTGGGGGAACTCATATTAATGTTAAAAAAACCTCATAAAGTCACATTTTCATGCCATGGGACCTTTAATGCACTGAGAAGACAGCCTATGCTCACTGCTTGTATTTCAAATGAAACTATCACATAAATTACAAAGACTAGTTCCCCCTCTTCCACAGACTCCCAGTCCTCCCCTCTGGTGCGGGGTGGTTTCCTGGGTAGCGTCAGGGTGCCTCAGAGCTCAGCTACCTGCATGTCCTGGGGTGGGGCCCACTACCAGACCTTTGATAGGAAACACTTCCACTTCCAGGGCAGTTGCACTTACCTGCTGGCCTCATCGACCGATGGCACCTGGGCAGTCTACATCAGAACAGTCTGTGACGGTAGAGGAAACTGCAGTAAGGTAGGAAACAGAGAAGATTCCACGGCTCAAGAAGTTGGTGAAGCGGTGTTATTAGTCACAAATCTTTGTACTTTTTATTAGAATACCCCACAAGTAGCCATAAGATAGCAGCAGTGAATATGCATGAGCAATGATAGTGACATTGTGGAGCTCAGCTGGGTGCCAATGATAGACACTCTGGCTTTGCTTATGATTTGATGTCCAATAGTATAGGCAGCTTGTTAAACAAGTAGTAGTGGAATTGTTAGCTTATAACTTGTAATATGTACTGTGTGTGTGTACATAGTAATGTGTCTGTGTCCCTCTGCTTTCAGGCTTTGAGGATGATGTTGGGTCTAGATTTAGTTTCAATTCATCAAAAGAGCTTATTGCTGAATAACCTCACCGTTCAACATGGAGAACCACTCTTCCAAAACGGTAAACTATTTCAGGAAAGCTCTTTTTTAGTTCCATTTCTTGTCTGATATTGTTAATCGGGCAACATGAGACACGGTTCAAAGGTAGGCCAATACATATATTATATATTATAGAAATTGAACAAAATACATATGATGTGTAACAATAAAAAGTTCCTCATGTATTTAATAGTACAATGTTTCATGTGAATCCTGTTTGTTTTTTATTTGCATACACTGTTAAATGTTCAAGCTGGGTGTAGATTCAATAATTAGCTGCATTTTTATAATATCTCTTGATTCCTCTTGACTTAAGTACATACACCTGTATATATTGTATGTCACCTGGCTGGCTTGCTGGCTGGATGGATGGATGGATGTGCACACTGGTTGTTTGCTTTCTTCGACTCCACTAGAAATACTATTCATTTAACTTACAAAAATGAAGTGCTGTTGATTATATAGCATTAGAAAGTAGAACTGTTTGGTTATTGTTTCACTTCTTACAGGAGTGAGTGTTCATTGGCTGGGGGACTTTGTGTTTGTGGAGAGCGGCCTGGGAGTGAGAGTAAAGTTTGACCTGACCAACACAGTCTACCTGACGGTGACCGCCGAGCACCTGGCAGCCACCAGGGGGCTCTGCGGAGTCTACAACAACAATGCTGACGGTGCGGAAAGAGGAACAGATACAATAGATGCAAACGCATCGTTTGAACCTCCATTTTTCATGCACACAGACTTTTAAAATTACATTTAAATTAGACCACAACAACATCTATTTTTGAAAAACTATCTTTGTTTATCATCATTGTGAAAAGTTTTGATAGGGACTTTTTTGGTTGTAGAAAAAAAGTCCAAGCTGGGCGTAGATAAGATTTTAGAAATCTTGCAAGAAGCCCAAATGCAAAAAAAAAAGTAAACTCTCTAAATTCCAACCCTATTGTTGAATACCATTATATAGAGTTTTATAATTTAGGTAAATTGACCCTTTCCAATGTGAATTGGAACTTTGGTTAAACGGCAACGAGGCTTAGTCAGTTACAGCTTGTGCACCCTACACACACACACACACACACGCACACACACACACACACACACACACACACACACACACACACACACGCACACACACACAGACACAAAGACACAGGTACTGTTTTTTTACTGTCTCCATCCCAGGGTTATTTGTTCGCCATTATTCTCATGATTTAACTTGGCTAACCCTTATTCTTTGATGTTTTAATGTTCACACACATTTGCAATGCATTAGTAACCAGTTTGTGTCTTGCTATAGATGATTTCACCACAATGAGTGGAACTGTGTCCCAGTTTGCCGCCAGCTTCGGCAACTCATGGAAAGTTGCTGACCAGCAGAATGAGGTACTAGACTGAAGGAATTAAATGCGTATTTCACTTTTTTTGCAACATTTTGGCGTTTTTGTTACCACTATTCATTTTATTGATGAGCCACCAGTTTGAGATATATGTGGTTTCTGATTTCACGCTAACAACCAAACACAGCATTTTGATTTTAACATGATAAAAAATTCTGCCGCCAACAAAAAGCAAAACAACAAACCATCTGGTTGTAGGATATTAGTGGTTAAGCAGCTGTAATTGGTTTAAATGCCGAGTTCTGTGGTATTTTCACTGTATGTGTCCTCTGTAATTGATCTTGTCCGTGTTCCATGCTTCCCTCAGGGCTGCAGCGATGCGGCTGAGCTCGGTCACAGCTGTGACGTCTCAGGAGACTCATCCCTACGCAGCCGGGCAGAGTCAGTGTGTCACCAACTACTGGAAAACCCCTTCACACACTGCCGCCTCCGGGTCAGACACACTTGATACTTACTTATCAACTGTTTTTGTTTTCATTTTTTTCCTTCTTTTAGTTATGCTTTATTTTAATTTCTTTGAAAGCAAAGCCTGTAGTTAGCTGTAAATCAAAATGAAAGTCAATAATTGACCAGGTGTTAACTGTTAGAGCAGAAATAGGCTAGATGGCTGTGAGCCATGGGACTTTCTTACTGACTATTGAACTATAATGACTACATGTAAAGCACTAAGTAACAGCTGAGTGTCAGTTGCAGAAAACTAGTTTTAGTTCAATCTACATTTAGAGTGCTGGTCATAAGTTTATGATCCCATGCTTAAGTTGACTAAAAATTCAAATTATGATAAATCACCTTTAGGAAATTGATCTTAAAAATCCAAGACTTTAAATGTTCTTTGTGAGTGAATAATGTATTGTAAATCAATAAATGTTCCTCCTTAAAATACAGGGAGCATAAGTATACACACCCCTACTTAAATTCCCATAGAGGCAGGCAGATTTTTTTTATTTTTAAAGGCCAGTATGGATGAGGATTCTATGCATCCTGACAAATTTCCCTTGACCTTTGCAAATAAAATAGACCCCCATATCATCAAATACCCTTTCCCATGCCTAGAGAGGGGCATGGTCTTATTTCAGTACTTAATAGCTGGTTTGATATGCATTGAGAGATGATCTTATGGAAAATATCCCAAGCCTATCTCTAGGTATGGTGAAGGTTAGGTGATGATGTGGGGTTATTTTAATTCCAAAGCGAAGCGAACTTTACCAGGATGAAATATTGGATTTTTCCTGACTTTTTTAATTAAGGCATTAAGATCAATTTCCAAAAGAGGATTTTTTTATTTCTCGTTTTAGGCGACTTTAGCTTGTGTTCATAAACGTATGAGCACCACTGTAGTTTATTTTTTATTTTGGGTGTTACATGGGTGTTGTAATACCATTGCAGCTGATTGCAGCAAAATTGAAAAGGTATGGTAATTCCAGCCGGTAAAAGATATTGTGACTTCTCTATCGCGTACCTCTCATCTCCACAAAATAACAATCAATACTTTTTGTGTATCTCTGTCGATTAATGCCTGCATGTGCAGGAATGCTAACGTTTCTGACCTTGGAAACTCCTAGTCCAGTAAAATTTTCTTTCCTTTTTTATGCATGCAATATTTGATCTAGGTGTACCATAAATAACCCAGAAGTGATACGTCTAAGTCTTTGCGTCTTTCAGGTGGACCCAGCAGTGTACATAGACACCTGTCTCTATCTGTACTGTAGCCTGCCACCCAAAGAGAGAGATTTGGCAGTGTGTGACACCATGGCCAGCTATGTCCGAGAGTGTGCTCAACAGCATGTCATCATAACATGGAGGACAGCCACCCGATGTGGTAATGAAATATAACCATATTAGGATCCTGTGGGCTCTGTGTGCAAAGCAATATTAATAATACAATGTAAGCAATCCCAGCTGGTATGGTTCTTTAACTCTGTTTAATCCTTTTTTTCTCTGTCTTTCCAGGTCGTGTCTGTCCCCGAGAAAAGGTGTTTTCGGACTGTGTGTCCCTCTGTCCCCCTAGCTGTTTGTCTCCCCAGCACCCTGGGCCTGCTGCATCCATGGGCCAGTGCAGGGAGGAGTGTGTGGGGGGCTGTGAGTGTCCGCCGGGCCTCTATATTCACCAGGGAATCTGTCTGGAAAGAGACAATTGTCCCTGTTTCCATCGCAGACGCACCTACCAGCCAGGGGACAGAATACAGCAGAGATGCAACACTTGGTAAGGGATGAGCGTTTGTGTGTTTCCTAAGTCCTTTTTTCCCCCTATATTTCTCTTTCACCAATTCCCATTCTTCTCTTTCTGACTCTGCATCCTTTTGTCCACCTATTTACTCCCAGTGTGTGCAGAGCAGGCCAGTGGCAGTGCACTGGGGAGAAGTGCGCAGCTCAGTGCAGCTTAATGGGGGCGCTACAGGTAACCACCTTCGACAAAAAGAAGTATTCCATACAGGGAGGAGACTGTCCCTTTATTGCTGTGGAGGTAAGATACATAACATGCAACCATGCACGCAGTTACATACACTAGGAGATGCATTTGTGTGTGACATCCACTTCTTCTTTGTGCTAATGTTCTGTCTGTGTTTAGGACTTTGTTGATAGGAAGCTGGTGGTAAGTGTGCGCTGTGGGAAGTGTGCAGCCGGAGGAGAACGTCTGGGTTGTCTAAGGGAGGTGTCAGTCACAGCACTCCGCACCACGGTCACCATCACAGACAGTGGTGAGTTAGTTATTAACTGTGACCTGACTACCTATGCCTGTCAGGACGTTTTAGAGTTACATGATAATTTTACACTTTGACATTAGGGACAGTAAACTATAGTAAATTAAACGTAGATCCGGTGGAGAAACTCCATGTTTACTCTGTGGGTGGGAGAAGGTTTTGTCAAATTTGAAGCTTCAAAAACACATTTATTTGATGATTAATGGCTCAAATAACATGTCTAGTGACAAACCCACAGAAACTCTACTCTATAGGTCCCCTCAGTTCTGTAGGACCTTTATATAGTCTTCCTGCCAAATATTTTGATTTTAAAACACATAACTTTACTGTTTTGGTTTCACTCTTATTGTATGCTCTCTTATTTATATTGTTCTTAGGGTAAACGTACAACATATCTACTAAAGACAGAAATTTATAAATTCCACACACGATTTAAGTTTTGAAAAAAAAGAAGAATTAATTTGATAAATACAAGCTAATGGCAAGGACTTTTACAACTAGCCTTTTAATTGTTTTTGAATGTGTTCACTGCCTTCTAATTACTTACATTTGGTACTGTTGCTTCCAGGTACAATGACATTGAATGGCCTCAGCAAGCCATTGCCTGTGGTAACGGGGGACCTGGTTGTGCGTAGGGTCTCCTCTTCATTTGTCCTCATCCAGACTTTTGGAGCCCAGCTGCTCTGGTACCTAGATGGACCTTTGGCCCTAATCACACTGCAACCTGGCTTCGCCGATAAGGTGACCCTCACACCTCATATGGTTCTTTCACTTATGCCCTTTGAGTCTGCAAGCTGTAGATAACTTGCACTTGTGCCACTGAGTTATTTGTTTCAGCTAAAGAGTGTTAAATGCTGTATTTAAGGTGCGCGGCCTGTGTGGAACGCTTAACTGGAACCAGCATGATGACTTTACCACCCCTGAAGGAGACGTGGAAAACAGCGTGTCATTGTTTACAAGCAAATTCACAACGGAGCACTGTACTCTACCTTATGGGGCTCCACCTGACTCCTGCGCCACATACACCCAGAGGAGACAGTACGCAGAGACCGTGTGCTCCGTCATACACAGCCCCGTCTTTCAGGTATACTTTGCATGGAGTGTGTTGATCTCTCCAAATGTTATGACACTGTAGATCATCTCTTGCAGTGGTTGCAGTGAGTTTTTTATAAGTAACAAAAGGTGTTCCACATGGCTCAATTTTAGGTCCAGTTCTCTTCACCATGTATATCAATAATTCAATCTCATCTTTGGTAAACACAAACACGGATGAAACAACTGTATTATGTTGGTGATTCTGTTCCTCTAACAATTGAAAACTTACAGCATTGCTTTAATATTGTGCAAGAGATTATTAAAGAACTAAGACTTGTACTAAACGCTGATAAACAATGTTGATGCTTTCTTCCAGATCCAGAGTTATAGATTACTCTAACCACTATTTCTAATCACATTTCCACTATGAATGGACCTCCGACCAAGTGATTGACAGAATATAAATATCTTGGCATCTGGATTGACAAAAAGCTCTCCTTCAAAATTCACATTGATGTCTTGGATTATGATGATCTGATTTATAGACATGCATCAACTTCAACTCTTAAATCTCTGGACTTGGTCTATCCCTCCGCCTTGAGATTCATGACTGTTAATGCCAATGGTACACATCGTTTTATTTTATATAAAAGTATTGGGTGGTCTTCTCTCCAAGAAAGACGTGAAACTCACTGGGATCTCTTTATCTATAATTAATCTATCATTTGTTGGAAAACTGCCATCTTACAGAACTTCTCTATCACTCAAAGGGACATTATCAGACTTTCTCTGCTGACTGGCTTCTAAATAATGTTCCACAAGCTTGGTCTGATCATTGAAAAACTGGTTTTAATTTAAGTGTACCCGCCTCCTGGAGCACTTTCTTAAAACCAACTTAATCATGCCTCTAGGACAACTTAGAAATCCGGTTTTAAACTCGCAAACTTCTTGTAACTGCTTCAAATAATTGTATTTTCTTTAGCATCCCCATTATCCTAATTAAATAATCAAATCATTTTCCAATTACAAACATTTTCTTGTCTTTCTGTATTTCTTATGATTGTACTTTCTTTTTTGTTCTGTTTTTGTCGTCTTTGTAATCTGACTCAATGACATAGAAAATGAGGCTCGCCCCTAAATGATCTATTGAGGATAAATAAATGTTGAATTAACTATTGAATGTTAAACTATTTTAGGAGTGAGTTCATGTTAAACTGTCTCCCTCCCCCTTTTTCACACATGATTTCGTAGATGTGTCATGACGTGGTGGAGAGGGAGCCCTATTTCCGTCTCTGTCTGTCAGAGGTTTGTGGCTGTGTTCCACAGAGGACCAGTCACTGCACCATCCTGACTGCCTACGCCCGACACTGCGCACAGGAGGGCATTGTCGTCAACTGGCGCAATAACACTTTCTGTCGTAAGTTGGGGGGGCATTGGTTAAGTGGTTACAGTGGTAATACTGTATGGAGTTCGGCGAAATGTCCACACTAAGAAATTGCTTAACAAATAAAAATGTACCAATCTGTTTGACCTTTTTGTAAATCTTTCCTCCTCTTCTGTCTTTCCAGCGGTCCAGTGTTCGGGGGGTCAGGCGTACCAGGAATGTGGTCGTCCCTGTGGGATCTCCTGTTCAGACCACTTGAGCTGCGATGCCGGTGGTGGAGAAACAGGTCTTAGAATGTGTGTTCCAGGTTGCCAGTGCCAACCAGGACTAGTGCAGGACCACCAGGGTCAATGTGTGCCCATCACTATGTGCCCATGTGTGCAAGGAGACAAGACGTACCAGGCTGGAGCTGTTATTCAAAACAACTGTAACACCTGGTATGTATAAGGGAACAACTTGCGGCTGAGGTTTCACAAATGTGTTCAAATCAGGTTCTTCCTAACTAAAATACTACATTTCTAGGGGTGGGAATCATAGGGTAACTTACGAAACGATACACGATATATGGCTCAGGATACTATTAACAAGCAATATATTGCTAGACAATACATCATGATGTTGGTCTTACTATGAATACAAAATGCCTGTGCAAAGGTTGAGTGCAGGTTGTCTCTTTTTGTCCACTGCAAGTCTTTAAAGGTGCACGGTAAGTTCCTGCATGGTTTTAGCGCAATTTCATTTTGGTCTCAAAACGTAGGCATCTCTCCTTGATCCGCTAGCTGCCTTCTCCCTGAATACGCTGTGAAAACGCCCGGTCTCGGTAGAAAACACAGGGGTTGTAAACGTCAAAAACACTAGAGGCACGGGATGGGCACCAAAACACAACGAACCACTCCACCCAATCACCGACAAGATGGTTGGGGGAAAGGATTGAAAACCTCTTTATCTTTGGCCAGTTAACTTCTGTTCATGTTTCCCTCATTCATCTGTTAAACTCAACCTTGAGGAGCCATGAAAAAGTGACGCCGGTACCAGGAAATATTTAGCATGCCTTATTTTATTCATTTAAATATCCATATTTGGCCCCTCTATTGATCCTAATATCGCACAAAGGACAATGACATGTTGCTGTATCAAGTTTTTTTCCCATCCCTACTTCTTAGTTGTGTTTTTTCTGCAAATTTTCATTATCATCATTTTGACTGACACTGCATGTCTTAGGTTTGAAACATTTGTTAAATCTGGTTTTGAATCCCCCAAAAAATCAACGGCAACAGAATAAACTGTTACCAAACCCCAATCCAGTTGCTACTTAGACCCGAGTATTTCACAGAACGTTCTTTGACTCTTAATGGCAGAATGTCACTTAGATAAAATATTTACATCTCTGCACAGATGTAGTACTCTTGCAACTAAAGAAAGCAGACAGACTACACTTCGAAAGTAAACATCACGGTAGAGGTTAACTTAGTGCAAGCTCTTACTTAAACCAACTGCAAAGATCTTTTTACAGCACGTCATAAAACAGCCCTTTGTCTTATCTACCGGCTGCTTTTATTGTGAGGTAACTGTGATAAAGCATCAGAGGGTGTAAGCATGTTTCCCCTATTGTCAGTAGAGCTCAGCTAAAATATAATACTTGCACAGTTAATGTGCCTTGTTCTGGTACGTTTCAATGGGATTTCATCTCATGGGAAACTGAATCTACACAGATCAAGTGCTATAAAGTGTTAAATCATTGAAATAGAAGGTTAGGCATCACTGTCCGTTTGTGTATTATTAGTTTATAATAACCCTAACCCAAAGGTAAATTATGTTTTTTTTTGTATTATGATTTTTTGAATTTCAGTCCATTATATTTATGTGTATTTTCAAATAAATCGAAGGCTAAAATTACATAAAACGTCTACACTTGGTAGCTTTAAGCATATCTGCTGAGATTGGCCCCTGCACTGTCCCTTGACCTGATTGATTGCTATGAGGAAACAGTACATACACTTACCATCAATGACTAGCTTTGTCTATTGACTCCAGTGAAATGGTTTTCATCACACCTCATAGCACATTTTGTTGCGGTCTTATGTCATTTTAGATGAGATAAGATAAACCTTTATTGATCACCAGTGGGGAAATTTGGTTGATGCAGCATTACAACAGAAATAAATAAAAGAATAGAAAGTAACAGAAATAAATAAAAGTCGCACATTAACTAATATAACATAGCAAAAATCGTGACATTATAAGAGCATTTGCAGACAAAATGACTTAATAAAATAAGTGGCGCTGATGAAATGAGACTGTTGATGAATAGCAGCAAAGTCAACAACTCTATGTAAGTGTACACTAGACTGATAGTATTGGTACTCAGAGAATATACACAGGTATGTATATGTATACACTGTACAGTATATAATAGTGCAAGAGCCAATGTACATATACATACACATACTTTTTAGAGTTGAATAAGTGTAAAGTGAAACTTTAATGACCCAAAGTTAAATCTTGAGGCAGCAAAGATTCAGTATCATGCTCAACTTTGTTTTATTTAATTACCACTACTGTTTAAGTATAAATGATTTTTGCTTGAACAGACATTAAGCTTTAATCGCCTTTCATGCCCATCTGAGATAAAATGAATTTCCTTCAGTCAATGACGGCTCTTATTCTGCTGTCTTTTTCTTCTCCCTTCACAGTGTGTGTGAGCGAGGGCAGTTTAACTGCACTAAGGAGCACTGTGAGAAGGTGAACCAGTGTCCAGGCTCTCTGGTTTACTCTCCACGCTCCTGCCTCCTCACCTGCTCCAGCGTGGACCCTCCTGGCCAACAGTCGGAGTCCAGTGTTCTATTGCCGAGCTGCAGGGAGCCCCTGTCTGGCTGTGTCTGTCCCCAAGGAACTGTGCTACTAGTGAGTGAAAAACTTAAATTTTGGTCCCTAATCGGATGTTGGATAAATTATATCTTTTTTTGAAATGTTGAGACTACAAACCTTTTCACAGAAGACATTTTGACTTGCCGTAGTAGGCAAAGCACAGGTGTAGTTCATAAATGTAACAAGGCTCTGTTCAATTGTAGGTTTTGGCAGCAGAGAAGCTGAAAACACACAATTTAAATACTAGACAGACAAGATGGTTGGGGGAAAGGGTGAGGGTTAGGGACAGTGAGTCAGTTAGGCATGACAGTCACGGAAACATGGGCGAAGGGGCGAGCTTGCTCTGTTTTGTTCGAAATTCACTTGGAACGTCAACAGAAGTGACCATGCAGGAACTCATAGTGCACCTTTACGAAAACAGCACAGTTCTGCAGCACAAGTTTTTCAGTTTGTAAATTAGGATCACAGGACAAAAGAGCAACTAAGGATCCAGACTTTGGATTTAAACGTCTGTTATTTTCATCAAACTGATGTCCGCCATCCCGTTTAAAACCTCTTTATCTTTGGCCAGTTAACGTCTCTTCATGTTTCCCTCATTCATCTGTAAAACACCACCTCACGGAGCCATTAAAGTGGCAACAAACAGTTGCTCACACATTTGCATTACATTGGGGCCCCATTTCAAAAAGTGTTAAAAATTAGAGTTAGTTGATGCAAACGCTGTGTTTTTGGTTTCACAAAGCCAGTTTAGCTTACTCTGAGTCAGTTACTATGGCAACATACTCTGAACCTAACCTGCTTACTAGCAGATTTTTTTTTTTTTCCAACTAACCCAGAGTTTCTTTCACCCTTAAAACCCAATGTGTTATAGCTATGTGTTAAAAGAATATGACTTTTCTTTTTTAATGAAAGCTTTTTTATGAATAGAGTACAAATGAGGTACCAAATAAATGTCATGTTGCTGAAGTAAAATCATCCACTTCACCCACCTTTAATCGCTCTTCCAGCAATTGTATTTTTAATCTGCAGCAGATCACCTTTTTTAAGTCTTTTTCTCCCAGTACACCTGTTTCACTGGGAACTATGAACACAACATTACAAAGAGATTAAGAGTGCCAGGCCGATTTAATTTTATTCTAAGTATTGTGCCAATGCTAAACATCTTAGAGAGCCAAGTTGGGCTCTGGAATTGGATGGCCCCCCTGCCTCGTAATGCAATGTTTTGTGTAAAGAAAAAAGGTGCAAGTTTAATAAAGGTACACCATGAGTTAGATGTAAGGTGTAAACCTCAATAGGCTTTTTCTCTTCCATTGTGGCAGCTGACAATGTGTCTTAATCACCCTCCTGTAAGGAAAATGAAAAACATCTTGTTTTCTCCTCTCTAATCTATTATGAACCATCGGGGGAGTATTAAGAGTACAGTTACATGGTCTGTTAGCAGGCTTCACCAGACAGATTAAACTTGGCCTATTTGTAACAGTATAAAATGAATAGTAAGTGCCCAAAATAATTCAAATTGAGTTTTTACAACAATGCAGGCCACATCACAATTTCCCAAATAAATAACTCAATTGAGTCACCTTAAAATGTACTGTAATATATCTATAGGACAACAATCTGAAAAAAAAAAAAAAAAATATATATATATATTATTACCACCACCTAAAACCAGACATAGACACAAACCATTGTTGTGTTTATCGTGATGGGTGGACAAGCTTCCACCAGAGAAGCCCTCTATAGGTTGCCACTGTCATGACAGAGGACCATCTCTTCAGCATCTGTGAGTCGTATAGTTTCTCTCCTGTTTTTCGGGATCAACGCTATAATGGAGGTTGAATTTGTCCATTAAGCACACATTCGGAGACTTAGCCAAACGCATGAGTGCATTTAATGTTACTTTCAAGCGGTTTCAGGTTGGCTGGAAAAGTTACTTTGATTGCTTAAAAAAATTCTACTACTAAAGGCTTTAGGCTAAACATTTGCACAACAACACAATAATTGAACAATATAATTATACCTGTTTGATGTAGTTTTATTTTTTTTATTTTTTTTTTACCATTTTATCTTTAGTTACTGTCAAGTGCATTTTGTACCTGTTGGTGTGACCTAAATGAATATAAAGACAGTCATGCACACAAAGGTTGAATAAGTGGAATGCTGAAGCTAGAACTTTAATTCATTTAAAAAAAATGACTTTTCACATTAGACTCGGTCGGAAATTTTCTGCCATGGCAGCTCACTTTATTTTGTTTTGTTGTTGCAACTGCATTGTTCCTTTTCCTAAATGTATGTCGTATTGGTATAATTATTCATAATTATTTCTAACTCAACTGGGGAAAAGTGAGAGGTATGAGCTTTTTTTTCTGGTCCTGTTGCTATATTGAATCGTTATTTACATTCCATTGCTTTTTCTATGCTCGTGCCCTTTAACCAGGGTTAACTTAACTCAGAATTGATTGACCTGTTCTGAAACCGGAAACTGAGTTTAACAGATAAGAGTTAGTCAACCTAGAGTTTAGGTTTGAACTAAGAGTTTGTTAAACCTGCTTTCTGAAATAAGGCTAACAATATTACAAAATCAATTTATTCTCCTTATAGCTCACTTTTGGTCTCCACAACTCAAGGGGAAAATATCTCTAGCTAGTTAACGGAACTGTGTCCACGTTCGGACACTTTCTGGCTAAAGTTCTATGAACATATCTGTTCAAATACGAATATAAA
>NC_048428.1:5851164-5872578 GCF_013103735.1 Etheostoma cragini | reverse complement strand
AGACGGGAAAGTGCGTGACGTCGGAAGTGTCCGGATATGGCCAATAGCAGCGAGTGGTGTCCGAACGTGGACACAGTGGCTAGCTAGCTAATGCTCAATGTTCATCCTCTAGTAACTTTACCATAGCAAGCTAGTTGCTAACTTTGTATGTTTGGTGTTTGGGCGTCAACGTTACACAGGTAAGTTGACAGTTGATTTATTTGAGCGTTTTTGCTGCAGACAACTAGTTATACCTTCGACTGGAAATGAAACGAGGTTGATAGAGCAGTGGGACTGAACCAAAACACTAAATTCGTGGGTGTTAACAAAATAATAATGTTAGCCTAAACTAAAATAAGCGATGTAAGGCGCTATCGCTAACGTAAACTAACTACTGTCTTCACAGCGTGATGATAGTGGCGATACTTTCTCTGCGGGTTTTTGGTATGTCTAGCTACGTGACATCTTCCATCAGTGACATTTAATCCACTGTTATAATGATAAAAGAGCAGGTTTGCGCTGTAACGTAAGTGTTTGAAAGGTTATATTTTGATTAATAGGAGGTAATAACTGACAGTTATATTTAGATGTTTTGTTTTCTTGATGAAGCTAGGCTGGCAATTTCTTCTCACTAGCTTGTGCTAAAGAAAGTTTAACATGGTCCAGAACTTTAATTTTACCGCATTCACAGGATTTTTTGACTTAAAATAGAAGAGCATTCGTGTACCTTCAGTTTAAATGTTTCTGGTCCATTTGGATTTGTAAATCATGAAATGTGTCATTACATCATGATCTTAAATGTACTGTTTTTTAGGGGGTGTTTCATGCTTTTGGAGGATTATTACAGCCAAACAGACACATGGCTAGGGGCATTAATTTGCTCTCATGCAAACCTCCAAGCTTACACAAGAAATGAGTTGGAAGTACAGTATGCCTAAATGTCAGCTCATTTATCGCCCCATTGCCGTTGAACGCCATGGATTAGACATAATATAGGGTTGATTTGTGTCTGATTTAATTAGTGAACAGAGATCATAGACCCCTTATGGCTGTCTTGACTAATGCATATTATGTCTTCTCTGGTTTACCTCAGGGGGATCAATGTGTTTTGCCAGATGACTGCCCATGTCACCATAATGGTCAACTTTATTACAGCAATGACACCATCACCAAAGATTGTAACACATGGTAATGTATGCAGTTATAGCATTGCACCAAACCCCTTTCAAATTTAATTACAGTATCTTAAGTACACTTTATTCATTCTTGCAGTGTTTGTAAAGAGCGCCGCTGGCACTGCAGCAAGTCTGCCTGTGCCGGTGTGTGCGTGGCAACTGGTGATCCGCACTATGTGACATTCGACGGCCGCTGTTACTCTTTCCTGGGAGACTGCCAATACGTGCTGGCAAGGGAGAGCAGTGGTTTATTCAGTGTAATTGCAGAAAATGTGCCATGCGGGAGCACTGGCGTCACCTGTACAAAGTCGGTCACCCTCAGCCTGGGAAATACAGTCATACATCTGCTGAGAGGTAGGAGGGATGGTGTTATAGGGGCATACAGAGGATGATGGTAGGAACTAATAGGAGTTAAGCTGTCTTGTCCCTCTCATTCAGGTAAAGCTGTGACAGTAAATGGGATGCCAGTTAGTCTGCCAAAGACTTACAATGGCAGTGGTCTGACTTTGGAAAGAATCGGCCTGTTTGTCTCCCTTTCCTCCCAACTAGGGGTTACTCTGCTATGGGATGGAGGTAAGATCCTTAAATAATCTTTCACTTAACCCTTTCATGCTGAGTGTCCCGTCTCTTTCTAGTCATTTGTTTGTTGATGTGGTTTTTATGCCCCCGCGCCATGGCCCATTTTTGCGAATGCGATATCTCAAGGCCTTGAGAGAATTCTTTTTTAGATTTGGCCCAAACACGAGGACCATCCATGGTAGGGATGAACTAATTAGATTTTGGTGGTCAAAAATCAAAGTTCAAGGTCACTGTAACATTACAAAACACTTAAATAACCATAACTCAAGAATTCATATGCAAGTTATGACATTTCACATAAATGCCTAAACGGATGACGTGATGACAGATTATAACCAAAAGGTCAAAGGTAAACTTCACTGTGATATCCCAATGATCTGCAAAAACACCTTTCTAGCCATTATTTAACGCCATAACTCAGGAATAGAAGGGGAGATTGACTTTGATCATTTGGTTGAAAACTGAATAAGTGACAATAATCTTGAGTGCCCACATTGAAACATTGTGGTAATTGAATAGATATTCTGTGCTTCCAAGTTGAAGTTGTGTGTGAAGAATCCACATTTTGGAATTTGTAGCATTGTCTACTGTCATGCCTCCAACGTGTTTTATCCTGTTCCTCTGGTAGTTTACTCATTGGGTTTGCTGATATTGAGCTTCAGGTGATTGTCGTTGCACAATGTGACGAAGCTCACTATCAGTCCTCTGTATTCATCTGCAAAGAATTTAAGATAGCATTTTTCTCACTCTAAATTATTCACTGGAATAGTATATGTAAATATATTGAAAACTTATTTAAAAAATACACTAATACCTTTTTATCAGATTGCTTCACTATTACAAAAATCTTCACTTCATATTGGCTTCATATCACATTGAGGTAAACGGCAACTTCAGGCAATAACTATATTTGCTTACTTATTCATTAATTCCTATATGACTTTATTATATACATATACTTTAGATAAGCAATGTTATTGTAGAGTTGTATTGGAGAGGCAAATAGTTCAGAGGCTGTACAAGATTATTTAACTTGACTTAGCTAACAGATCAGTGGTAATGTTGTTGTCTCCAGGTATGCGTGTCTACGTGCGTCTGGAAGCCCACCTGCGGGGTCGGGTCGGGGGCCTGTGCGGTAACTTTGATGGAGACACAGAGAATGACTTTACTACACGGCAGGGCATTGTGGAGTCTACAGCAGAGCTGTTTGGTAACTCCTGGAAGGTCAGCCCCTCCTGTCCTGACGTGGAAGACCAGGACCTCAGAGACCCTTGTGCTGTGAGTTCAATACAGACACATTGATGCAAACTCAGTTTTGAGGATTAACTATATTTTGCTCTCTCTTTCTTAAACACACACACATGCCAAAGCAAACTAATTTACTCTCTCCTCGTGTTGTTCAGCTGAACCCCCACAGGGTAACCTGGGCCAGGAAAAGGTGTGCCATATTGACTCAGGAGCTTTTTTCTCAGTGTCACTCTGAAGTGCCCTTCCAGCAGTATTATGACTGGTGTGTCTTTGATGCTTGCGGGTGAGTGACAGCTTCCTGAAATTATCTTTTTTAAAATATGTAATCTACCAGTACAGTATCTGTGCTCTATGCAAGATGCTTCAGTGGGAAGAAATGGCTTTCTTTTGTGTGTGTCGGGTAAACAGACACACCAACTGACAGCACTAAGCAGAGGTCTCCTCTGCGTAACTTGTATCAGACCCTGCAAGCTGTTATTTGCTGGGGGTTACACACCCATAAATGTCCCATATACAACAACATAATAAGAAAAGAGCAAATACTGGCAGAGGGCAGGGTCTCCCCAGATACAGACACCTTTTAAGACTTCTCGTAGGTCACGAGTGATGATTGAGAGGGATTATTGTTTTTTGGGTCTATACATTGTTTTTTAGGAAAATCCTACACATTATACATTTTTTTAAATAAAATAAAACACGTTGAATGAATTTCCTACCTCAGAAAACCTTTGCAAAGCCTTTTTTCAGATGTTTTGAAACATACTTTAAGTTTCAAAATGGGATGCCTCTTCTTCTGTTTATTGATATATTGGTACACTTTGTGGCCCATTACTGCCACCAACTGGGAATATGCATAACTGCTCTTCAGTCAGCAGAAACGTGCATTTCTCCATGGTCGTGCATGAGCCTTCATGTGCTTCTTCATCAGCATGCTAGTACACAAACAGTTATATAACAGAGCATCAAAACATTGCCGCTAATGGCAAAAACTGTACAGGGTTATCTTGAATAGAAAGTATGTAATGTTCATATTCTACCTTCAAACATCATTCATTTGTGTGTGTTTTTAGCTGTGACTCAGGTGGGGACTGTGAGTGTCTCTGTACAGCCATTGCTGCCTATGCTGAAGAGTGTAACCGCAGAGGGGTTTACATCCGCTGGAGGTCCCAAGAGCTCTGTCGTATGTCAAAGACTCGCAATGCCCTCACACGCCCACACTCACACAGTCAATCTTCGGCACGTGCACCTTTACGCCTGTTTTTCTGTAACCTTTGTTTCCTAACCCGATCTTGCTGTCTTTATTTTATAGTCTCCGTTTCCTTTATTCACTGCAGCTCTCCAATGTGACAATGGGATGGTGTATGATCCCTGTGGTCCAGCTTGCTCTCCGTCATGCCCCAGTGTTCAGCAGAGTCCACACAGCCAGTGTGGCACTCTGTCCTGTGTGGAGGGCTGCTTCTGCCCTGCTAGCATGGTCCGACACGGTAAGCCAGATTTACCAAACTAATCCAGAACCACAGAGGGTGATATTCACTTTTGAGTAGGATTTGTATGTACCTACCAGCCTATTTGTGTAATTTACGGTTTGTCAGATTCACTTTTAAAGTTTCCCTTGACAAAAGTGGGCATTCACACCAAAATAAGGGATCCGGCGGTTTTCTACAGGGTGGCGCGGGTCGGAGTGTCAATGAAACAGGACGTCCTGTTATGGTCTTTAAAACCCCAACAAAGCAAAAATATACTTAGAAAATATATTTCACAGTTATGGTTTTCCGTCAGATCGTTTATCGATATAAACATTTATGACTGCACTTGAAGGCAGCTTTGTTTCAAAGGAGAGAGAGAGAAGAGAGAAAGCAAATAGACGAGTATGACATAGCGAGTGCTTTATTCTTGCAGGAAACATTCAGCTATTACACAAACTCCCAGGCAGTTCAGCGCTTGTGTTTTGAATTATTACCCTCATAGCGTTTAAAACCTTTCTTTCTCTGCAGCAATAAAGGCAGTGATGTTTCTTGTTTACTGTACGTAGTCAAAGAATTTCTTATAAAATAAGAACTTCCACTCTCTCGATACTTCTGGCTCAGAACTGGTTGCAGTTCCACTAGAGTCCCCTCAAAATCCACTTTTCTCAGATATAATTTTGTCTACTAATTTGAATATTGTATTTGAAAGGGGAGGCTAAGAACATATACACTGCCTGGAAGTAGATTTTCTTTTAAAAGTTGCTTTATTGTTCTAAAAGCCTTCTAAAATGTCAATGACGTCATACACATTGTACGGCTAGAGATGCTGCTTCACGGCAAGCTGAGTCACTTCCTTTTCTCTCCCTGGGGCAACCCCCGCTGCTACCTAAACGCACCACACCCATTCAAAATGAATGTGTTTACCGGATTGTCTGACGGCCGACGCATGCAATCTGAAGCCTTAGACCATGACAAGGTATCTGCAAAACTAAAAGTGGGATTTCCATGAAATTGTCAATGTGTATATGAATAATTTTCCAGAGGATGAATTTTGGTGACTTCTTGATATTTTCTCTGTCACCACCCATAGGCCAGAACATTACCGCTTCTGTGCTTCCTAGCAGATGAACCCTTTTGCTTTAGACACACCATAAACACTGCCGCCATTCTACCCTCATAGAAAAATGTCAAATTTGCAAACAAGATGGCATAAAAGAAAGTCTCTTGATTTTAATGAGCCCATATTTGTTTGTCTTCAGTCGCCCTCAGGACTAACTTTCTTGCCTTACAACTGGCAAAGCTCTAGAAGAATTGTCAAGGTTTTCTGTTTTACAGGCGACAGCTGTGTAGCTCCCATTAAGTGTCCATGTGAGTGGGAGGGCTCAATGTTTCCACCTGGAACTACCATCACTCAACACTGCCAAAACTGGTCAGTCAAAACAAACGTTTATGAAAGTATATTCCACTCCCTTTCCTATAACAATCAAAATTGAAGTCGGAGGGCTTTCTTTGCCTTTGTGTGTCCAGTTCCTGTGTGGATGGTGTGTGGCAGTGTAAAGGTGTGGCTTGCCCTCCTGCCCCCCCACCCTGTCTGGAATCAGAGTTTACCTGCGCAGGGGGGCGCTGCATCCCCTCCCAGTGGGTGTGTGACAACCAGAATGACTGTGGCGATGGTTCAGATGAGATCTGCCCAGCTACTTGCTCTCCAGACCAATTCCGCTGTACCAGCACACCAAGGTGAATCTAAACTCACTTTAGTTTTTCACCATACACAATTTCTATGTGTGGATATATTAAGGAAGACTAATAACTAAGGGATTAAGATCAGATACTATGATGAATCAATCATGAAGTCATAATCCCAATCCTTTATTGGAGAATAGAGGCATTATTTACAAAATAGACCAAGGCCTACCCATCAGCTGAACGTCTGGAGCAAAGTTTCTCGTTTAACAGCTAAATAGTACACTAAATATATGTTTCTACATTTTTATTTTAAATTTTTTACTAACTGTGGCTTTAAAGGCTCTGCTCAGGCATGTTGAACAAAGTTTAGAAAGTACCAAGTGTCGGCATGCTAGCATGTTATCACACTAATATTTAATCCTTAACATTACATGTAAACTACAACCCAAAATGTTAACTTGGTGATTGCATGCTAAACATCTGCATGTTAACTTCAAACACATTGCCAAATGTTTTTTGCACTTAGCTGCTAGAACATAATTCCTGTAGTGAATTGACCTGCATCTCTTCAGTGGACCATGTTTGATGATGGCTCTACGTTGTGATGGCCACCCAGACTGTGGTGACCGATCGGATGAAGAGTTCTGCGGACCTGCTACCCCGACCCCCCTGTGCCCACCGGGGGAGTTTCAGTGTGCCAATGGAAAGTGCCTGCCAGCCAGCCATGTGTGTGATGGACGGCTGGACTGTGGTTTTGCTGATGGGTCTGATGAGCAAGGTACTCTAATCAGCAATATACACTATACAAAGTCAGCTTTATTGACAAACCATCAAACAAACAAAAATATATCTACGTGACTTTATTAAAGAATTGTGCTCTATCAAAAACTCTAATAAGCAAGGTACTGTCACAAACCTGATTATGTAAGGTACTTCTTCAGCAAATGTAATTAAGCACAACATTATTTTAACAATTTTGTAAATTTTGTCTTGTTTTCTATGTTTTTACATGTGGGTGTACTTGCATAATTACTTTTCTATACGGAATGTATGGTAATATGTGATGAACTGTGCTTTTGTTGGTCCAGATTGCGGAGTGGTGTGTGATGAGGGGGAATTCCTGTGTGCCGGAGGACGTTGCATTCTCTACCTCCACCGCTGTGATGGACATGATGACTGTGGGGATCTCAGTGATGAGAGGGGGTGTGTTTTTATTTTTTATTTTTTTTTCAGATCTGCTGAACGTTGGTATTCAGGAGTGTCAATGGTTAAATGGACTCACATTTATAAATATGCTTTGAAGAGTTTGTCCTGAAGGTCACCAATAGCGGAGGCCCTCAACAATGTTTTAAGAAAGTTACATCAAATAAATGACTAATTATAATCCTAACCCTAATCTGAATGTTTGGCTGTTTATAGGTGTGTGTGTGCACCAGGGGAGTTTCAGTGCCCGGGGGACCAGTGTGTCCCTGCAGACAGAGTGTGTAATGGACACAGAGACTGCCCCTTTGGAACAGACGAAGCTGTCTGTCCAAGTAAAGGTATACATATTGATACAGCATTTAATTGTGTTAGCTACAAGTTAAATATGTTCTTGCCCAAAGCCTGCATGGATTATTTCCGTGATCAAATGTCATCCTTTTTGTAATTGGCAGTGACCTGTGCTCCTGACCAGTTTGCCTGTAGTGATGGTACATGTGTTACCAACACAAAGTTGTGTGATGGAACAACAGACTGTCCAGCTGGAGAGGATGAGAACAGAACCAACTGCTACACTGTTATCATAACACCGTCACCCTCACCTGTCACTCCAACTATGCCCACTCCAGGTAATGATAGTCATGATTCAGAAATTTTAGTTTAGGATATTTTTTCATTACTCAGTGTTTATCGTATACACCCCTGTTTCTCCAGCTTGTAGGTCCTATGAGTTCAGCTGTGCCACTGGTTGGCAGTGTGTGCCTAAGGCCTGGCGTTGTGATGGAGAAACAGACTGTATGGATGGTAGTGATGAGCAGGAGTGTAACACCCCCTGTGGCCCTGGCCAGGTGCCTTGTCTTAGTGGGGACCAGTGTGTGGACTACCATCAGCTCTGTGACGGGACCCCACACTGCAGGGATGCCTCAGATGAGAGTATTGATTCCTGTGGTAAGTTACTTTTAATACAAATGGAAAATGGAAAATTCCCCCCACAAAAAATTCATGTCATCAGGCAACACAGTCTTTATCTAAAATGTGTTAATGGACACTGACAATAATTCTCACTGTCTACTAGGCTCTACTCGAATACCTCCCTGTCCAGGCAGCTTCCTATGTGACAACCGCACCTGTGTGAACATGTCGCAAGTGTGCAACGGCGTTCCAGATTGTCCACGTGGCGAGGACGAGTTATTGTGTGGTGAGTTCTCATGAGAAGGAAAAGATAGAGGTGAGAATGGAAGCAAAGATAGATTGAAGAGGTGCATGGGCTACAGACTAAAATGTTCAGAGTGGAAGATAGGGAATAAAAAACGAAAGCAATGAAAAAAGGAAGGCATAGGGAGAGGAAGAAATAAAGGAAGTAAACTTGAAGGCAGGGAACATCCCAGTTTACCATTTTCACAAAATGTGATGGTGACAGCTCTTGAATAATCATTTTTGAAATCTTGCTCTGCCCAGATAAAACCACCTCACCAGTGCCACCTGGCAGTAGGAACACCACTGTCCTCTGCCCGGAATTTACCTGTATGGATGGATCCTGTGTCCCCTTTAATATGGTACGTCTAAGACTGACATGATATCCTTCACCATCAAGGCAAGCTTTACAAATTTATTTAGTAGTGGGTGATCGAATAGGTAAGAAAAATGATAACATGCTCTTTTTTACCATAATGTTAGAGTAAGTTCCAGTTAATGCGTTGCATAATTGCATCATTTTCTACTAGCACTTTTGTGTATTTGGACAGGTTTTCTTGACAGGCGATGAAGGCCTAGAAATAATTAGACAGTTGTATATTGTCCAGAAGGTTTCTAAAATTATTGCATAATGCTGTTTAAAAAAATTAGTTTTACTTAAAATTATTACCTTTTAAAAATTCAGAAAACTAAAAACATGTAATATGGTTTAAAGGGGACCTATTCCTTTATTTCCTTCGGGATAAAAAAAATAAATATATATATCATAGTTGTGACATCACTACCTTGCAGAAGTCCTAACGGTTTTTTTAAAGGCACAGTTTGTGAATATGGGCAGTGTGCAAATAGAGAAATGGAAATCTCATTTGTTTTTTGTTTTGTTTTTTACAATATGGGACCTTTAATTAGCAAGCTATCTTGAAGTCATCATCAGTATGCACTATATAAAACATTACACTATATTATTAAGTTAAAGAGATGTTGGCAATAAAAATGATATTACATAAATGAATGAAAGCAGCAAAAAGGGGCTTCCCCCTCACATACGTTCCTGTTCACTAACCCTGTCCACTATTACTTAGGTGTGTAATGGTGTGGTAGACTGCCCAGACTCCTCACTAGCACCACTTGGAGTCCCCACTGATGAGCAGGACTGTAGAACCTGGAGCTCCTGGGGTCCATGGAGCCCATGCAGCACCTCCTGCGGTACAGGCTCCATGAGCCGGCAGAGAACCTGTCCTCCAGGAGAGGCACTGCGCCACTGTCGGGGACAGGACTTTGAGAGGCAACAGTGCTTCAACGTTACATGCCCTGGTAAGGAGATGGACATGAGCTAAAAGAATATTTTTTTTTTTCAAAATTGAACATTTTCAAAGTCTTGATGCATAGTTTATAATTTGTACAGTATTTGTGTCTAATTTGCAATGCTCTTTTTTCCCCCTCTCCAGTGGATGGTCGGTGGTTGCCGTGGTCGAGCTGGTCGAACTGTTCCAGCGGATGTGGTGGAGTGCAGGTCAGACACAGAGGCTGCAACCCTCCTCGCTACAGTGGTCAAGACTGTTCCCAGCTCCTTGGACCATCCAACCTACCCATGGAAATAAGTAAGAGCTTGTCTGTAATCTGTCTGTACCCCAAGTGAAGCAGTTTAAATACCTTGGGGTCTTGTTTGCGAGTGAGGGGACCATGGAGCGTGAGATTGGTCGGCAAATCGGAGCGGCAGGTGCGGTATTACATGCCATTTATCGCACCGTTGTGACGAAAAGGGAGCTGAGCCAGAATGCAAAGCTTTTGATCTACCGGGCAATTTTCGTTGCTACCCTCACCTATGGGCATGAAGGCTTGGTCAGGACTGAAGAAGAAGATCCAGGGTACAAGCGGACAAAATGGGTTTCCTCAGGAGGGGGGCTGGCGTCTCCCTTAGAGTTAGGGTAAAAAGTTCAGTCATCCGAGAGGAGCTCGGAGTAGAGCCGCTGCTCCTTCACGTAGAAAGGAGCCAGTTGAGGTGGTTCGGGCATCTGGTAAGGATGCCTCCCGGGCGCCTCCCTAGGGAGGTGTTCCAGGCACGTTCAGCTGGGAGGAGGCCTCGGGGAAGACCCAGGACTAGGTGGAGAGATTATATCTCCATCCTGGCCTCGGAACGCCTCGGGATCCCCCAGTCGAAGCTGGTTGATGTGGCTCGGGAAAGGGAAGTTTGGGGTCCCCTACTGGAGCTGCTGCTCCTGCAACCCGATACTGGATAAGCGGATGAAGATGGATGGATGGATGGATGGATGGATGGATAGATGGATGGATGGATGGATTGTCTGTAATCTAATGTTGAACTGAAATAAATAATACTGAAGGTGTTATTGGCTTAAAACCACTGATCAGAATGGATAGAAATGTCTCAGTCTAATACAACAGTTGAGGACAGGACATTAGAAGTTAGAGAAAATATAGGTGTTTTAATAACAACAGATGTTTTTCAACCAAATCAATCTGCGTACAATTTTTAAGATTAATGAATTATTATTAAAAGGAACTCTTAATAGAAATTGATGCAATCTTAAAATGTTGGCAATATGTTTTCATACATTAGTGCTGTTTCAAAATGCAGAAATTGAACAAAAATTGCAGAGTAGCAAGGAAAGTGAGAATGCTAAGAAGGAATAAACGATTGAAGAACTAAAAAGATTTTACTACTATTTTACTATTTTCCCTTTTTCCCCTGTCCCACTCCAGAGCTTTGTCCTGACGATGGATGTGCCAACACCAGCTGTCCCACTGGACTGGTGAGACACAACTGTGCTCCTTGCCCAGTGTCCTGTGCCCACATCAGCAGTGGGACAACCTGTGATTCAATAGCACCCTGCTCCTCAGGTCAGTCAGAAGAAACCTGGAATATCTTGTAGTCTAATATAAATTGTTGCCTCTAGCCATTTTAAAATGGTTAAGTTCATTTTTATATGTTTCTCACAAGACTTTTTCTTGCAATTAACTTTTCCCTAACTCAAGGTTGTTGGTGTTTGGAGGGCTTGGTGATGAGCCATATGCAACAATGTGTGTTACCAGAGGAGTGTGTGTGTGAGGTGGCAGGTGTGCGCTACTGGCCGGGCCAACAGATGAAGGTGGACTGTGAGATTTGTGTTTGTGAGAGAGGAAGGCCTCAGAGATGCCAGCCTAACCCAGACTGTTCAGGTGAGTCTTTCAAATTCACAGAATCTGATGTAGAATATGTTGTAGATATGTTTGATCAACATCCACTCCACAGTTGACTTTTCCCACAAACTGGGTATCGTTCTTACCTTAGTCGGAGCAATCCTACACAATAAGTTTTGTAATTCTGCAGTGGACTGTGGCTGGTCAACATGGTCTGAGTGGGGTGAGTGTTTGGGGCCCTGTGGTGTTCAGAGTGTCCAGTGGTCGTTCCGCAGCCCAAACAACCCCATCAAGCATGGAGACGGGAGAATGTGTAGAGGAATTTACAGGAAGGCCCGCCGGTATGTAGCCCTCTACTCATGTGACTGTTAACTACTTTTAATGTTTCTACTGCTTGAGTTTTCCACTACTACTACTGTCTTAGTGCACCATAAGTGCCACCACTGTGCACTAACAGTATGAGCAAACACACATGCATTACAATACTAATGTATACATTTTCTCTGTGTGTGTGTGTGTGTGTGCAGGTGCCAGACAGACCCCTGTGATGAGTGTGGGTACCAGGGTCAATCCCATGCTGTGGGAGACAGATGGAGGTCAGACCACTGCCAGTTATGTCACTGTCTGTCCAACCTTACAGTGAAGTGTTCCCCCTACTGTCCATACGCTCTCAGTGGATGTCCACAGGTAAGATTATCAGTTTGTGTGTGTGTGTGTGTGTGTTATTCAAGTGACTGCACTTACTGTATATGCTTGAGTTTGTGCCCTTATTTCACAGGAATTTGTTGCAGTACACTGGTACATTTGCATATTTATTTGAGAATGTGAACATATGTGCTTAAAGGCATCTGTGTTTTAATCTCATGGAAACGGTCCAATCCAAATTCACCCCGCCATTGTCTACAGCTCTGCTTCCTCTGCATCCTTTGCTTTTCCTCTACATAATTGTGTCCCATAGCAACTCTAACACGTACGATTGAGTCAAACGGTAATTGTTCTTTTGTTTGTGCAGGGCCAAAGTCTGGTGCCTGGAGAGGGAGACAGGTGTTGTTACTGCCAAGGTAAAAGCATACAGTTGTTCTGTTATCTACACTAAATAAATGTCTTCCTGTTTAATGATGAATGAAAGCATTTCCATTCACCTATTATAAACAACTAACTGCACTCCATGGTTACTAATGTTGCTACTGAGGGATCATTAATGTCAGAGATGACGTTGATCCCAATAAATGATAGAAATACCCTTTTTTATTTGGAGGGAGTGTTTTATTTTCCTTGTTGTCCACACACATGTCCTTTTTCTAAGGTTGCTTGTATCAAGAATAGTACACATCGTCTGCTAATCCAGGGCAGAGAGGGAAACCCTTGCGCCCCTCTTTTTCTGACCACAGACATATCCCACATGTTACAAAACACTGTTTACTGTACCTGCTTAAGCAAACAAAAACAAGAAAATGGTAGTTGACAAAAGAACCAACAGTATATGATACTTGCAGAGTCAAACATGTCAAATCTGACAGAAATTGCACAGGGATTTGTGCCAAATATGTCATTTTCACTTTTGTATAAACTTATATAAGATGCATCAAGAGTTTTTGAAGATGAAGTAAGTGAGATGAAAGGAGAGGATTGGTAAAATAAAATCTATATAAAGATCCATTTACTTCTTTAACAAGAAAATTTGACTCCAGATATAAGGTCAAGTTCAATCTTACAAACATTGCGATAATAAAGTGAGTGTTTTATGACATTCATATTTTTATTCAACAACTACTCTGTAGAAGGAACTGACAACATTCTTGTGACAGTAAGCCCTGTCACTGTGACCACCAAGCCAGCAGACGACACTACACCTCTGGTTCCCACATATCCACTTCCTCCCGGAGGTTTGTGTTTTTCTCACGCCATTTCACATAGCGTATAAGCTTTTTTTAGCATCTCTGATTATTAGTCAAGGATTTATCTATTTCCACTCATATTTTTTTCTTGGAATCTCACCTCCTCTCCTCCTTTGTTCAGATGAGTGTTGGGTTCCTCTGGGTGTACACACTCTCCCAGCCTCCAGTTTCCGTGCCTCGTCACAGCAGACTGGACACCCCCCTGAGGCAGGTCGCCTCCATGGGCGGGACCCCCATAGGGACCTTCAGGTACAGCACACTTTGCTGATAGATGTATACAAGAAAATGGCTTCTAGCAAAGTTGCTAAATCCCCACTAGTTTCAAGACTGCTGTTCTGTACCCTCTACTCTGACCTTTGAAACAAAATGTACTAAATTTACTGACTACATTTAAACTGTGTTTTTAAACTTGGGTGAGTAACAAAATGGTTGACAGTTTTGGTGATGTTAGAAATATAAAAGAAACTTGAGTTAGTGTTTTTTTTTACCGACCACGCCTGCTCTTTACACTCGTCAGGTGCTCTTTCTGCCTCTGACCACTGAATTGCTAACATGGTCTCCTGGGCCTGAAGGTTCTGTTTGATCCTTAAATCTTTGCTACGTGGCTCAAGGGATGGCAATGTCAGTTGGTTGGTTGGTCGGTTGGTCAGTAGGTACCTAGACCATTCCAGATTGTAATATTTATATCTTATTTTTTTACCAAGACATTTGGCACAGAACCGCAAGTTCTGAATCTGAATGTCCCTGGTGATCCTCTGACTTTACCTCTTGTGTTATGATTGGTTCAATAACATGGTGTTAGATTGTCAATGCACAGTATTTTCCTCTTTACATGACCAATTCTGTATTTATAACAGTTTATTAACAGTTCTAATGAAAGTAGCATTTGCAAGTATCAAATTTACAATATTAACATTACATGTAATCTGCAAAACATTTATCTGCAGGGCTGGAGTCCAGAGCCTGAGGAGTATAAGGACTTACCACAGCGGAGCCCTGAGGGACACACTAGCAACAAACAAAATCCATACCTACAGATAGATTTGCTGAAACAGTACAATATCACTGGTAAGCATTTGTGCAGGTGCCAAGTAGAGATTAAAATGCTTGTTTACTAAATACATTTTTGTTTAAATTTTATTCATAATATCAAATCATAAAAGTTAAATTCAATTTCAATTCAATTTTATTTGTAGTATCAATTCATAACAAGAGTTATCTCGAGACACTTTACAGATAGAGCAGGTCTAGACCACACTCCAGAATTTACAAGGACTCAACAGTTCTAGTAGTCTCCTCCAGAGCAAGCAACTGTGGGACAGTGGAGAGGAAAAACTTCCTTTTAGGCAGAAACCTGGGACAGACCCAGGCTCTTGGTTGGCGATGTCTGACGGGCCGGTTGGGGTTAAAATGAAGAGTGGCAATGACAGTCACAAAAAATTATAGTTTGTTGTAGTTCGTTGTAGTAGTTCATGGCATAGCAGGGCGCTGTGCAGCATCACAAGGCACAGCAGGATGTAGCAGGGCACCGCAGAGCGTAGCAGGATGTAACATGTCATCGCAGAATGTGTAGCGGGACCATGGCGACAGCTGCAACCATGATTTGAGCATGGAGCTCAGTGGGTCAAAGGAAGTCCCCCAGCTGTCTAAAACTATTACAGCATAACTAAGAGACAGGGTAAAGAGAGGAGCCTGTTTGGGCTGTACTGCCCTGCTTCTCTCTAGGTTTATTATATTATTGATTATATGATAGATAAATCTGACAACTATGATGAGAAGCAGGTGGTCTGGGGTAGGGGGACGCTGTGACTCATCACTCCCTAACTATATTCAATTCAGTGTTATTTATACAGCGCTAAATCACAACAACAGTTATCTCTTTGCGCTTTTCATATATGAGCAGGTCTAGACCGTACTCTGGGATGTTATTTACAGGAACCCAACAGTCCCCACCAAGAGCAAGCACTAGGCCACAGAGCCAAGGAAAAACTTCCCTGTAAAAGGCAGAAGCCTCAAGCAGAACCATGCCTCATGGTTGGCGGTCATCCTCCTTCGACCGGTTGGGGGTGAGCGAGAGAAAGAGAGAGAGACAGACGGGGAGAGAGACAGACAGAGAAAGACATAGAGAATTGCAGCAGAGGGTGTCGAGCAGGAACATGGAGGCAGCAGGTGACTCCAACCACAGATCCAGAGCCAGAAACACCTGCAGAAAGCGATAGGAGGAGAGAGGAGAGGGCAAGACTTTGGGGGCGAGAGAGCACAAGACTCCGGGAAAGGGAAGGAGTCAAGTTAGTAACATGCATTAATGGAATGAGGTTGCATACAGATGGAGCGAAGGAGGAAGAGAGAGGTGCTCAGTGCATTCTCGAGACGTGAGGAAAAACTTCCTTTAGGCAGAAACCTCGGCCAGACTTAGGCTCTTTATGGCTTGGCTTCTCTCGCTGCCGGTTTGGATGCAGACACTGATGCAGATATACAGATATAGAGAAGTATGATTTATAATAACTTTTGACTGGCGTTGGATTAATATACAGTGGCAGTTTTAGTAACAATAAAGATAGTGGAACTATGACTAGAAAAACAGTTGTAGCAGTTCAGGGCAAAGTTGGGCGTAGCAGGGAGCTGCGGGACATAGCGGGGCATTACGGAGGGCACAGCAGGGCGTCGAGCAAGATCACGGCAGCTGCAACCATGATTTAAGTGACACCCAATCCAAGGAAAACTGCGAGGCTAGAAAACATAAGGACTCTGGGAAATAAGCCCGAAAGTCTGTCCTCCAAAGTGTCTGCTTAGAAAAATGTTGTCCCTTGGAAAAATGTTGTTGATGAACCCTGGCCTAGCGGAAGCATTTACTGTATAAGGCGAATATTATTGGTCCAAGCACCAAGTCTTGTGGACCACCATGGATAAATGTATAGTGTCTGGAGTTAGGGATGGGCGAAATAGCCTAAAATCCATATTGCAATCCAAGGCAACCTCTTGCGCTCACAATATATATCACAACATGTACATTTGGGAGGAAAACCGAAACTACAACTGAAATACACGGATATCAAACTTGATCGGCTGCTGCAGCATGTTGACAGCAGAGCACATCCATAAACCTGAAGCTGCACAGCTTTTTACAGCGAAATTGGACACTAAGCAGCATCCGGTTTCATATTTGTCAGTCAACTTTTCAAAATACATTCGGGGCTAAATCAAATACATTCCTGTCAGTCGGAACCATGAGGCCGCGCTTTTGATGCACGGAGTTGTTCAATGCAGGGCGGCACTGCAGAGAGAAATAAACCCAAGTTGTCCTCCCAGCCTTGATCTGTAGTTGTTTTCAGGGTCAGTGTGGAAAACCCACACTTACACAAGTAGGTGGACATGAAGGGGATTGGGACTTGTATCGTCTTAGTGGAGATCTGGGGGAACTTGCTCTCCACAGACAACCAGAAACGGGTGATCGGCATTTCTCCCAGTCTCTGTCACACTGCTGCAGAAGTGCAACCCGGACCCCGACCAGTTAAAATCTAACCTCAGGATCATAATTCCTGCGTTTCTTGCTGGATCCTGTGTCCTCCCTTAATGCTGAATTCTGTTGACTTGGCACAAGGAAACAATGCATTTTAAAGCTAATACACACGCACAATTACCGATAACAATAGAGCTGCATACGGTTAGTTTTTCTTTGCATGTCATGTCTCACCTGTGACTCTTTGGCGCCCCCCCAGGTGGAGCGTGCCTGACCTATTGAAAACCACTGATTTAGACTAATATATATTCAGGACAACCAATCAATATGGTTACATTATATGAGATTGTTTACTAGTACTGCTTTAAAAGACAGCTAACTTATATTTAAAAGTCCACATTTAACTAACCTAATATGATCTACAGTTGTAGTATTTTCGTTTTTGAATGCAACTTCTCTTTTGTTTAGTGTTTTTTAATTGATTTGAGTCGGGGGACAGACACCATGGTTATGGAACCAGGAGCGGGTAGCTGCTCCAACGAAAGCACAGAGAGGCTTGTAGCACTGAACCTCTGATTCCTGGTTTCAACTCTGGGTTGTCATGTTTCGGGACCGGTAATAGACTCAGGTCAGATTTCTTGTTATGAGGGCAGCTCTGTCCAAAGTGGAATTAATGCAGTCTTTCTTAATCAGACCAGGTTTTCCCCAGAATGCAGTCCAATTCCTATATGAGATTATGTAGCCTTATCAGTAAAATAAATACTATTCTTTCTATCCTTCTACCGTCCTGTAGGTGTGCTTACCCAGGGTGGTGGTATGTTTGACACATTCGTGTCCAGCTTTTACCTCCAGTTCAGCCAGGATGGCAGACGGTGGTACACTTACAAAGAACTGGTTACTGATGCCCGGCCTAGAGCCAAGGTTAGACATTAAACCCACCAAGTCCATGCAACTCTCCATGATATAAATTAAAGGCCAGATCATAAAATGGATGTATCACCCTTTTCCTTTCAGGTTTTTCATGGTAACGATGACGATGAAGGAGTGGCACTGAGCCGACTGGACAGGATGGTGTTGGCGCAGTTTGTCCGCCTGCTGCCACACGACTTTCAGAATGGCATCTACCTTCGACTTGAGATCATGGGCTGTGGAGATGGTTAGTGAGTAGTTTAATGCTACTTTGCTGGTGTTACGGGACTTTCTCTAAAAATATGATTCTAAAATGCTCTCCTCTCTTCTGATTGAATACCCCCACCATTCTCCCCAGTCTCGCCAATAGGTGGCTGCAGAGAGAAAGAGTTTCAGTGTAAAAATGGTCGCTGTGTGCCAGCGGGTCCACTGGGAAGAGTCTGTGATGGAGTTAATGACTGTGGGGATGGATCAGATGAGATGTACTGTGGTGAGCTTGCCAACGTAACACACCTTGGTTATATTAATTGTATAAGAAAGATTCAACTGTAAACTGTTATTATTAATGTTTTTTCCCTTTTCCTGACCATTCTCCACATGCAGGTACGCAGCCATCCCCTACAGCCGTCAGTCCACGCAGCTGCCCTGCTGGTCAGTTCTCCTGCCCCCCTCCGGGGGGCTGCATCGATGCAGTAAAACGTTGTGATGGGATCCCCCACTGTCCCAAAGGAGAGGATGAAACTGGCTGCCACCCCTACATCACTACCCAGTCAGACAGGTACTGTAGAGGATAATATTATGATATGTAGCTCTGGTAATAATAGTAATGTAATATTTGATAGATCATGTTATTCCCCTCATGCATTCTGCTTCTTGCTTTGCATGTCTGTTTGTCCAGCTCTTTCTTTCATTCTTTCTTGGTGTTGTAAAACAATTATAAATTATTTTTGAAATTTCCTCTGCTTTCATGTTGTTTGTTAATTTACAGACCACACACACCTACCCCTGCTCCTCTTAGGACTCCGTCCAAGGCTGCTGTCACTTATCCTGCAGTAACACCAACGGTAACAAAACACTTCATCAGTTCCTTCAAATTATTCATTTCTGTGTCACAGATGTTTATGCCTCAATATGTCCTTATTTTCACTTATCTTTTCAATGGTATCCAAACATAAGAGTAATGGATTAGCGAAGGTTCTACCAGATATTATAAGTATCATTCAAACTGTTTTTATAAACTTAAGTACAATTTTTGGCTACTCTACCCACCTCTGATTAAAATTAAATCCAGTCAACAGTATACATTTTATGAACTTGTTATGTAAAAACGTTACAGCTAAAATGTATACCAATAATTCTAATAATTTAATGTTTTGAGGCATTTATTTTCAAAGGGGTACAAGACAGGCCTTCCCTGTTTTCCCACCCCTCTTAGAACTAGTAATTGAACTTCAGAATTAGACAAGACCCAAAGATTACAGGTGATAATAGAGGTACATCAATGATATCCACCCTCAATTTATTTTCTTATGTATTTACAGGATGGTGGCCCAGGATATCGTGGTGAGTGTTAAATGCAGTTTTAGACTTTTTCTTGTGTTCGGAGAACAGCAGCCGCTGTTAATTTCATATTAAAAAAATTTAAATATCACTGCGTGCCAAATGCTTTATTGTGTTGTGTTTGAAGAGTTCAGTTTCCCAAGCTGGCTCTGTTAAAATTCATCTTATTCTGCAGGCATCTGCTCTTCTCCCCTTGGACTGGAGGACGGGAGAATTCGATATGCTCAGCTGACCTCATCCTCGCACCGTGAGAACAACCCTGCTGATGGTGGACGACTAAACATCGTCCCTAACGTGTGAGTGATCGGATCTTTATATGGTTGACGCCCCTAAAGCATGTACTATTCTAAAAATTCAATGTTTTTTCTTTTTCCTGCACCTACAACCTTTTGAATCATTATGTGAATAAATTATAAAGCCCCCAGAAAAATAAAAGACGTATCATCTTTCATCTGTCCAGTCAGGCCATGGATCCTGGTTGGAGCCCCTTACCTACAGATCCCCAGCCATATTTTCAGGTGGACTTCTTGGAACCCACATGGATATCAGGGGTGGTGATCCAGGGCTGTGAACGCATGTTGGGTTACCTCACTAAATATCGCCTGGCCTTCGCCCTGCACAGCAGCTTTTTCACAGACTATACTGAGGATGGCAAGCCTGGTGGCCCTGCTAAGGTATTTATATATAATTAGTGTCTTAATTACCATCAGATGTTTTCAGTATTTACATCTTTTCTCATATGATGAAATGTTTAATGGTTGTGGTCATAAATGCGAGACAAAAACAAAAATCGGACAGGTTGTTCTAGTCATATACTTGCATTCAAAAGTTGTTTTAGTCTTACAACAGAAACCTCAGTTTCAGTAGATGGTCTAGCTAGCTGTTTGGATTTACCTTGATGGGATCTGAGGATCAATTAACCATAATCCTCAGAAATCCAACGCAGTTAAAAATGCCAACACAAAGAAAGTGGAAGGTGTGGGACATCTGGCCAAAATGAGGGACATCCGGCAGAGTTTTCCGGTGGCACCTGAACAATCCTAGAAATGAACAGAGTTTATAATGACTGTTCTAATTAGGCCTGGGCGATATGAAGAAAATCACAATATTTTTGAACAAATACCTCTATATCGATACCGCAACGATATTGTAGTGTTGAATATTGGTTCTTTCACAAAATATTTAAATATTGACATTTTTTAAAAGATATTCATCAGTAATGTGGATTCAATGAGTAAGCAGGTAAAGGCAAATAATAGAACAGTTACAACAGTCTGGTAAATTCAGAAAATGACATCACTTTACTGTAATACAGCCCTTAAAACCAGGGAAAGACTTATGCCAGATTACGATATCCAAAATCTAAGACAATGTCTAGTCTCGCATCACAATAAACAATATAATGTCGATATATTGTCCAGCTCTAATTATAATCATTACAAAGGCTCATGTGGAAGTGTCCTCTTGATTGTGGTGTAGGTGTTTGAGGTGCGGATGGTGGGCAGGAACCCTGTGACCCGCTGGCTCAATCGACTGGTCAGAGCTCGCTATCTGCGCATCATCCCCGTTGAGTTCAGACACACCTTCTACCTACGTGTGGAGATAATCGGCTGCAGAGGAGGTAACGAATTCAAGTCTGAATGCACAACTAAAGGATATCACTTCTAATTGTCAGGACTTAGATCCCTTTGTATACTAGCTCATCTAAAAGTTCTTTGTTTTGCAGAAGTTCTGGAGTGTGGTCTATCTGTAAAGTGTCTTGAGATAACTCTTGTTATGAATTGATACTATAAATAAAATTGAATTGAATTGAGAACTAATCCTGGGCTGTTTAGACTACTTCACATGTTTGTTAATATGAAACATTGTTTCTTCCTGCACTTGTAGATGAGCTGGTGACCCCCAGTAGTGGAACCACATCT
>NC_048428.1:5839644-5851064 GCF_013103735.1 Etheostoma cragini | reverse complement strand
ATGTTTGTTAATATGAAACATTGTTTCTTCCTGCACTTGTAGATGAGCTGGTGACCCCCAGTAGTGGAACCACATCTCCCTCTGCTGGGGGGAAAGTGACGGTGCAGAGCTGTAAGCCAGGCCAGTTCGCATGCCAGCACAGTGAAGAGTGTGTCTCGGTGTCTGCGCTTTGTGATGGTCGACCAGACTGTAGGGACCACTCTGACGAGATCAACTGTGGTGAGAGCTAAAGTCATCCCACAACACCAATTTTTTATCTCCTATATGATTAAGTGATTGAATTGACCGTTTATTTGACAATTTATTAATAATATACTTTATTTATATAGCACATTTGGAAACACAATTCCAAAGTGCTTTGCAGTAAAAACAGAACACATTTAAAACAAAGAATAAAATTAACTTAAAGTTAATATATGTAACTTTTAAATGTTTTGAAACGGAATACATTTTCCTCTGACGATCATAAAAGACCTGTAACAGCAAACGAGACTAAAACTGTAAAGTCACAGGGTGATTTACGGCAGGTAGACATCACTACAGTAACATATTCTGAAGGGTCACAGATTTTGGTGTAACACCTGAAAAGTCTTTGTTCTTCTATCCAACCAGGTAAAAGTTAGGAGCCTATTCCTTTACATAGACTTAGTTGTATTTTAATTTTATTTTAGAAGTCATCTGTTGTAGGATAGCTGATCCTGGGCAGGACCATCACAGAAAAATATGAAATGAAATGAAGAACAACTAAAAGCTAAAAGGGAAAGTGAAAGATGACTGGTGAAACCAAGTCAATCTCAGTCGGGCTTTGAACAGATGGAGACAATTACGGGGTTGTAAAAGACTCAAAAATGTCTCAGAATTGCCCCTCAGGTATGTAGTATGTCTATTTCATTCATAAAATAACTTTACAACGCAAAATGTGGTTGTACATCAGAGGCCTAGATTGAAGTTCACCCCCCTCCATTTACATGACATTTTATTCCTTTTAATCTGCGTTTGTGTTGGCCTACTATTTTCTTTTCCCTTTGTACATCTGTACTTTTGGTAAGTGCCTGTGGGTTTTATGAAATGTACTATAGGATAAAAGGTATTACTACATTACTATGTTGGTTGCTACAACAATCTTTTTTTGTGATCATTTATTTAAAACAAAATTATTTATATATTCAGAAAGTAACAGATACAAAAAATTTCAAACATTACACTGAGACATGGAACGCGTCCCAGGAGAGGAAAGCTGGGAGGGAGACAAAAAAAACATGCGGAAACAGACGCACACATAGACGTCTGTCTTTGTGTGCGTCTGTGTGTCCGTCTTGTTTCTGTGCAAGTTTTTTTGTCAAGAAAAGAAAAGTACCAATCACATGCGCAGATTGAGGTAAAGGCAGCAGCACAAGGCTAGACCCGGACCTCAAAGAGCCAGCTTACTGGGCCAAATGTCCAGGGTCCTTTCCGGTGTTCCATGGATGCACATTGTTGACAGTTCCATGTACACAAAATCGAAGAAGGAAAGGGTCCATGCACGGATAGACATGTCATGAGGTGGCTTCCAACGAGTTGCAATCAAACTCTTAGCAGCTGGGAGTCCAGCAAACACAGCACGTTTTTTGAGCTTTAAAGAGCTGGAAGGCTGACAAGTCATTCAGAATCAAAACATTTAGGTACAGTAACATTAATCAAGATGGAAATTTTGGATGCAACATTGTTCCAGAACCGACCAACAGACGAGCACTCCCAGAACATGTGAAGATACAGTATGTACCTTGAGCTTTAATTGGGCATGATTATTTTCATGTGGTACATTTTCACGGGAGTGAGATATGTCCTATGAATTAAATTGTATTGAATCTGTTGATGGTCTGGATTGCGAGATACTTCTGAAATGTTAACCCATACATCATGCCAGTCAAGATTGACACTCCTCTCAATAGGAAGGGCCGTGCGGCCAGATATTACTAAGAACTGATAAAGCCTGGATACCATACCACAGTTTTTAGGCTGCACAGTGGATGGGCAAAGGCCTCTGCTAAGGAACACCGTTTGCCTTGAGTGCTGATCTTAACTGAAGGCAAAAGAGGGACGTGGTAGACTGAATACATTTTATAAGTCAGAGAAGGGTTCACCAACCTCACCCAAAATTTGTTTTAGATGATGAACCATGAAGATTGTTCCCACTGTGGGGCTGTTATCAGTTACAAGCTATATGGCAGTATGTTTCAGCTTATCTCCAAGTTTGATAATATGGGAGATAATGGGCCCAAAGCTCAGTTGACACTGTTTGTTAGAACCATTGGCAAAAAGAGTGACCAAGGCTCTGTCTTAGCACTCTCTAAGGTACGCCAACAAACAGACGTATCTGGATTAAACCACGTAAGGAGGGGTCTTAAGACAAAGGACCATAAAAAAAAGGTTTAAAGTTGGGAACTTAAAGTGAACTGAAACCACAATGCCTAAATATTTAAACTGCAATGGTGATGTTGGCAGAGATGGTTGAGTTTCAGGCAGAATCATTTAAATGAAGTAGTGCAGACTTTGACCAGTTCCTTTTAAAGCCTGATAAGCTTCCATATCCTCGCATAGCTATAGAAGTTGAGTGAGAGGCCGAGAGGTGTTATCTAAAGAAAAAAAAAAAAAATTGTCCGCAAATAATGAGAGATGATGCTCTGTATTACGAATGCATGTTGGTGACACCATAATTGTTTTGCGAATGGCTTGAGCCAGTGGCTCTAGAGAAATTACAAATAATGCAAGACTAAAAGGGCAACCTTGGCGGGAGGATCTAGAAACTGGAAATAAAGAGGAGGAGGTGCCTCCGGTTAAGACTTGGGCTGAGGGATTAGATACAAAGCTTTGAGCATATCAATAAAAGTATTACCAAAGCCCAGCACCTCTAAGACTAACCATAAAAATGGCCACTCAAGCCTGTCAAATGTTTGCATTGCGTCAAGAGAAAAAAGTGTTTTACTGTCCTCCGCCGCATCGATGACGTGGAGAAGGCGTCTAATATTATCTGCAGCTAGTCTTGTTTTAATGAATCCTGTTTGGTCAAATTCACAAATGTTGCCATATGAGGCTCCAAACGACGGGTTAGGAGCTTTGCAAAGTTTTTTGTCAAAGTTAAGCAGACTCAGAGGTCGGTAGCAAGAACACTCTGTAGGATCCTTTTTTAAGAGTAAGGAAATTAAGGCTGTGTTAACATCCCTTGAGAATTTACCTTTTTCAGTAGAGAAGTTGATAAAGTCAGAAAGGAAAGGGCCCAGCTGTTCCTAAAAAGTTGCATAGAATTCAGGTTGGTAAAATGAGTTTGTCAGCAGTTAGTCTAATCGGTGGAAGTCAGCTTCAGGGTTTTGCAGTTCCAGTGACGCAGCTTTGCGCACTTTAGACCAGAAAAGTATGGTATTGCTCCTAATAAAACCTTTTATCACATCCCACAATATCCTGGGGTCTTCTACAGAGCCAACAGTGGTCTTTGCGTTCGACCGATCAATATTAGGGTCCCACACAGCATCAAAATCAGCTTCTCTGGTCTAATCTCCAAACTCAACAACAGTTTAAGTGGGAGGTTCCGTTTGGTACGTTAGTTCTGGTACGTTTATGAGGAGCATTCAGTCACAATTCTAAACCAAAAATGAAAGATCAACTATTGATACTATTGATTAAACTGTGTTCTAAATGAAAGTATAAGTGGAAATTGCTATGGCCTTTCATTTTGGTAAATCCTAACCATAGTGCATCCAAAGCGAAGTCCCTCAATACACAATACATGTAAAACACAGAAAAGGAACATACAAGACAGTGACACAAAAGGGAAAGTGAGAGAAAAGGGAAGAAACACAGCCAGACGGCTAACAGTCAAAGTAGGTCTGTGTTCAAGATTGGACATGGGGCAGCAAAAAATGGAACATCAGCCCATTATTACCTGATTTTCAAAGTATGGTTCCATATTAGATTAACATTTAAATAAACGCAATATTCGTTAACAGAACAAGAAACAAGAAGCACAAAACAGCAAGCACATAAGGGAAACACATGTAAGGGAAACTCTAGCATGGGATTGGCCCAGCTAACATGTGAACATTAGGCCATTTTAAACCAGGTTGACATAGCATTTAGAAACAGTCTCTGTAATCATATCAGACAAGCCACAGACAGAATCCGAAGCGTTGGTCCTCAGCATCCCCGCCGTAAGTAAAAGCTCTGTACTGCACGCCTTCCGTGATCTTCAGTGTTGCCGGATAAAGCAGGAAAAATCCAGACATTTAACCATTGCTAGATCCATGGTTCAATAAATAGCATGCAGTCTTTTTACTCTGTAGTTGCTGTAATCTGGGGAGAAGCAAATTCTCCTGCCTTGACAAGCGGAGATTTCCACTCAGCTTGTAGAATCGTCTGCCTGGTTGTACAACAAACGTTGAATGTCAGCGTGCGACTGGTAGTGGTGTTCTTCGTTGGGCTATCACTGTTAATTCAGTGTGCTCTCATTATCTCTATTTGAACATCGGCTGGATTCAGGGGCCACAGGCAGGCACCGCGAGAGATGCTGGATAGCATTAGCACCTTCTAGCCCCTCTTTCTGCCCGACAGTGCGAATATTGCATCTTTTGTTTCTGTCCTCCATGTCTGCTAGCTTCCTCTCCCGAAAAGCGTGGCCATGGCTGTCCAGAATACTTGAGTTGCTTTCCCCTGTAGTTCTTAGTTCGTTGACGTAAGATCTGAGAGAGGCATGCAGGGAGAGATGCTTGAGCATGGATAGCAGTTAGATTCTTATCATCGTCGATCCCCACCTGTTGAATCTGAGACTGGATCTGAGAAAAGAGTGGCTCGAGGTAGCTTCTCTATTTCTCCAGTGCTTCTGCAATAGCATCAGTATCACTGTGTTGTGCTCTGACTTTGCTTGCCAATCCGCCCTGTGTAACTATATCGAGCATACAGTGGTAGAATACCGGAGTAAGAACCATAAAACAACTATTTAGCAAAGTTGTGTTAGGAGCTTCACCTCAAACTACCATCTCCGTCCAGCTGATCATGTGACTCAGAGTCCTTTTACCCTACAACAATCTTGTAATGCTTTGGCGCGTGACACAGTTTAGCTCATGATACATCCAAAGTAGGTTAAGTTACTGTATGCAACACTAGAAAGGCAACATATTCTCTTTTTGTAAATGAATGATTTCTGTCTAAGCAAAATTTTACCATACAGCCACATTAAAGCCTCAAATATATTAAGTGCAAAATTTTAAGTGATAAAAAGGAAGTAAAAAACAAACGATTTAGTCAAGAAATATACAGCACCTTCCTTACTCCCTTGTGTTCCATTTTTCTTTATTCTTATCTGTCTCTGTTCATGTCTCTTTCATCTCATCTTCTTAAGGTACGGCTACAACCAAAGGCTCTCCAGGGCTGCAGAACCAGACAAGCTCCACAGGGAGACCAGGTTTCCATGGTGACAGTACAACAGGTGCCCCAGGCCTCCATACCACCAGATCCCAAGGTGGTTTACCTGGTGTGGCTAGCCCAGGGGTCACAAGTCAAATAGGACTTCATAAGACTACAACTTCAAGCACAGGTGTAATCAGCTGAAAAGAAATCTACTTTTTACTCTGTGTTGTTGTTGGGTTTTTATTAGTTTTTCTCCCTTTGCTTTATGGGTATGTCTGTTTCCAAGTCACTTTTGTTAAATTCTGACCATCCTTCTACCCAGGACTCACCACAGGTCAACCTGGACTGCATCCCCCCACAACTACCTATTCTGGAAGACCTGGCTTGCAAACCACAGAAGGTGAGAGACACAACAGCCTTGCTAGTTATGCTACAACCAGGCAAGACCCATGGATTAACACTTACACAGAATCGACATATATTGTAACCTTTTTTTATTTTTATTTTCAGCCCCGCTGATCGCCACAACCCCCCATGATGGTGGCCTACCCAGAGTGCTTTGCATGGAGGGTCAGTTTGTGTGCCGGACTTTAGGCTGTGTCGACTCGGCACATGTGTGTGACGGCAAACCGGACTGTTTGGATGGGTCAGATGAAGAAACCTGTGGTATGCATCAACAACCTGTCAGACTAGAGGAAGAAGGGAAATAGAATTACTACAATTCAACACTGTTCTAGTTTAAGTCCAACGCAGTTGTCAATCTCCCTTCCTGCGCCATTTAAACAGCAAATGCACCTGGGCCCATCTGTGTGCCCATGGGCGTGCTGGTCTTATAGGGAGGTGTGCTTTCTGGGCATATTGCTATCTTGCGGCCGCAGGAAGAGATTGTGCCATTGACCAACAAAAACCTGGTCTAAAGTTAGTAACGTGGCATTTCATCGTTATTTTAACAGCAAATTAGTAAAATACTTGTAAACGCACTTGTGCCAGGCGCTTCACGCCGTGCGCTTAGATCGTTTAAAATAGGGCCCTTATAGTTTCATGATGGACTTCACACACATGGAAAACATGATGCGGAAAACAAAATAACAATTAGTTATGTTAAGGCTGGGACGATTTGTCGACCAATAATTATTATTATAAAAAAATAACAGAAATAATTTGCGTCGACATGTTGCGTAGAAATCGAAAAATAACATGGTGTGGATTCCTCGCGACAAGATGTTGAGTAAAAGGCTTGCACACGCTCTTCTAAAGTGTGGGAGTACTATACTCTAAATGCCAACAACAACGTGGTAGTCTGTAGACTTTGTAAAATAATCCCTGAGTCAGGATAACAGCAGCAAAAAAAGCGTAAATTCTGCTCACCTATGCCTAGCCCCGCGTCTAAGGTAGCTCACGCGTGTAGAGTAAATCCTGCACTGATTTGAGTGTCAGATAAACTCATGAGTACTTTATAACGGCCACAAATTAAAAAATTGTCCGGTTTAAATTTGGTTAGGGCTCATAATAATAATAAGTTAATAATTGAGTAATGGAAAAATAATTGCTTACTGAAAAAATAATCGTTAGATTAATTGAAAAAGGATCGTTAGAATGAATCGAAAAATTGATCGTTAGGAGAGTCAACTAATCAAAAAAACAATCGCTAGATTAATCGTTTAAAAAATAAGAGTTTGGGACAGCCCTAATTAATGTGTAAGTCCTGGAAAAAATGTGTACATAAGCATAAAGTTCTGTTATTGTATTCTCATGTCTTATCAGGCACCACAGCAAGACCAGCGGTGACTCCCCAGGGCCCCCAGGTGCCCAGCCTCTGCTCTCACAAGCAATTCTCTTGTGTCAGTGGGGAGTGCGTTCACCTGGACCGCAGATGTGACCTTCAGAAGGACTGTGCAGATGGATCAGATGAGAAAGACTGTGGTAAGATATAAGATAATAAGCCTCTGATTCTGCCTAAAATGCTGGTATCGGAAATGTTTATTACAGTGCATCCAATACCAGGTCCTTTAGCCCCAAAGAAAATCGACTTATTTATGTTCTTTTTCCGTTATGACTGACGGTCAAACTGGATAATAAAAAGTGGAATTCATTTACCGTATTTTACGGACCATAAGTCACCCAGGAGTATAAGTTGCATCAGTCAAAAAATTCATCCTGAAGTGGAAAAAAAACATATCTAAGTCGCACCGGACTATAAGTTGCATTTAATCAGAAATGTATTTCACAAAATCCAAGACCAAAAACAAACACAGAACAACAGGCTGAAGATGGTAGGTGTCCGGTATGCCAACGTAACACATTAACAGTTATTCAACTACACAATAGCGCACAGAACAACTACCAGGGCGTGGAGACGTATTCGGACTGTTGGCAAGCCTCTCTCGCCATCACGTTTTTCAAGCACCCATCTGTGGACTTGTTCCTCCAGCTTTGGCCATCTTGCTTTGAGCCCGCAATTAACTTCCTTTGTTTTCTTCATTGCAGTAAGACTAACCTTTTCACCAGTCCCTCACAAGTTTCACACTCACTCCAAACTTTCTTTTTGCTGCTCTATTATTGTCTCCGGCTGCATTTTTTACTACCTGCAGTTTGAGATCTGCAGAAAAGGATTTTGTTTTTGGAGGCATTTTGTTTGTGTTCAGTCTTTCTCAGTTGTCTTTTGGAGAAGCCTAGAGTGCCCTCTCGCGTCTGTAGAAGGTATTGTTATTTGTATGAATTAACATTTAAACACAGGTTAAATTGTATATATTTTAATATCTAAATTGCACCGGACTACAAGTCGCAGGACCAGCCAAACTATGAAAAAAAGTGTGACCTATAGTCCAGAAAATACGGTAAGTTTAGAAATTATATCATATTTATACAGGGATAGTAGTATGCAGCGGTCAAAACATAATAAAATGTACACGCTGGTATTGGACTAGCACTTGGTATCGGCCAATAGGCAAATTCAGGTTTTGAAATTGATATCGGGAAGCAATACATGGTATCCTAACAACCTTAAGTAAGACAAAACAAAACAGGGAAATTCTGATATTCTTGCTTCATCCTTTTCCCTCTCCTCTAGTGAACTGCATCATGTCCCAGTGGACAGCGTGGAGTGCGTGCAGCGTGTCCTGTGGTCTAGGCTCCCTGTTTCGGCAGAGGGACATACTGAGGGAAGCCCTGCCCGGTGGGGCCTGTGGTGGGGCTCAGTTTGACAGTCGATCCTGTTTCCCTAAAGCATGTCCAGGTGTGTCCTCTGAACCTGATGTCAAATAGGATGCATTATTCATAAGTACCCTGTCTCTAATTTATTGGTTTCTCTTGGTCTCCTCTTGTAGTTAATGGTCACTGGTCAGAGTGGACAGAGTGGTCAGAGTGTGACACTCAGTGTGGAGGTGGTGTCAGACAGAGGAACAGAACCTGCTCTGCTCCTCCCCCCAAGAACGGTGGGCTGGACTGTAAGGGCATGACCCTGCAGAGCCAGAGCTGCAACAGCCAGCCCTGCACCAAAGACATCAGCACACAGACAGGTGGCTTATACACTGTCAAATAGTAATTCCTGCTGTTGGTGTTTATAATACTGCCATATTGATTGTTGCATTACTGCATGATTGAGTCTGTAAACTGTTTTTTTCCCTGATTGGTTGTTCAGGTTGCGTCAACAGCATGGTGCTGGTGACTGAGGCAGACTGCCGTGCTGGGAGGGTGGAGCCCTGTCCTCCTACATGCTCACATCTTAGCTTGACCAGCAACTGCACTGCAGCATGTATACTAGGTAAGACACACAGGCGTGGATGTGGTCTGATTTTGGACCTAAGACTGTAGAGAGGTGTCCAGTGTTCAAAATTTGTATCCACTTTACTCACCTGCCAAAAAATAATGGTAACCTATTGAGTGGCTGGTAAACTTTAAACATTAACCAGCTATTTGACTGGTGGATGAAAAAGTTTATTTTGAAGCCTGATGAAATCGTTGTTTTCTTTATAATGTCATGTAGAAATGAACAATTGAGAACATTTTTGATACGTTTCAGAGGCCCAGTGTCACAGTGAATGAATAGTTTGGAGTATTTAGATTTTGACATTGTTCTGTTTGTACAGTTCAGGAACCATTATTGCACATGACACAAGACAAAATAAGGCCTCTTTAATACATGCATGCTTCAAATATGCTGAAGAGAAATTGTTTGTTGTTTAATTGTTGAGATTAACAAAGTCGTATTTTATAAATGAATTTGGGTGTTTTGGTTTAGTTGGCAAAATCTATTGCTATTTAAATTACATTACTTTGAGTAAATATGAACATTTAATCATTTACTGGAAATTTCAAGCAGAACTATATTAAGTGTTTTTTCTTTTATCTTTAAAATAAACAAAAATTGTTAATCACAAAGAAAATACCTGCTTTCCTCATACATTTAAGGAACAAAAAGTGCGTTACAAGTCCCAGTGAGGCAATAAAGCACTTTCAGATGCATTTTTATTCCCAGAATTGTCAAACAAAACATGTCTGGCTGCTCAAGGTCCCACCGTGAAATTTCAAGTACTGAATGTGATTCCATGGGTAGGCATTTTTCATATGTTTTATTAAATATATATATATAGCCCATAAAGGTTTCTTTTTCAAAGCCACAAACTTGAAGCTTCTAGAGCGCTCATTCACTGGCAGCTGAAATGCCAATTAAGACATAAATCTTGTCTTCTCCAGGATGTCGCTGTCCTGATGGTCTGTACCTTCAGGATGGCCGATGTGTGAATGCCAGCCAGTGTGTCTGTCTCTGGGACGGTCAAACACTACAGCCAGGACAGACCGTCAGCAGGGACCAGTGTACCACTTGGTGAGAAAAAGATTTAGTTTTTGCTTTTATAGCAAGCCTGGTTTTCATAACTGTTTATTTTTAAAATGTTAACTTACTGAAATTTAGCTTTCCAAATGAATCCCTCATAACTATTCAGAATTATTTTTTTGTTTTGTGTGAGTAGTTGTCATATTTATCAGTTGATAGAAAGCAATATTTGAAATCACGCTCAAGTTTATCCTATACATGTCTTGGACAACTGGACTGCTGCAAATTGGAATGTATAAAAAAATGCATGTTTTTGCCAACAGTGTTTGCAAAGATGGACAAGTCACCTGTGACTCCTCCGTTTGTATTGCGACCTGTGATTGGTCGGCCTGGTCGTCATGGTCACCGTGCGATGTAAGCTGTGGACCGGGGCTCCAGCAACGCTACAGGTGAGCCTGTGTAAATTAATAGATTTGGAAGGCAGTCGTTGGAACACTCCTTACTACACTTTCACTCACTCAACACTCATTTTCACAACAGAAGTGTGATTATTTTGAATTTTATCAATAATTCTATACTTAAGACTTATTTTGTCTGTTTGCAAAATTTTGTACACTCTAAATTATGTTGCAGATGCGTGCTTGAATTATGCAGTATACTTTATTAAAGTTGTCAAAAAATTGGTTATCGTAGTGCATGTTCATATGAACGTAATGCTTCAACAACCTAGTTTACCTACAGGTATCATTACTGTAAGTTTTATTTTTTCTTTCTTTTTTTTTTTTTTTTTTACTGCTTCCACACAACCCATTACATTTGGATCAGGAATCTTTATGACTTGACTTTGTCTCTTTAGGTCTCAAGTGAACCCAGCTGGAGCAGTCAGAATCCAGCCTTGTGCAGGGGACTCTTCAGAGGTCCGCCCCTGCTCCAGTCCCTGCCTCGGTATACCAACTCACACCCCAGGGACACAACAATAACACTAATGCAGTGACATTTGATGATTAAACTTTTTATACAGAAGCTTTTATTTCTAGAGCAACACTTACTGTAAAAGCCTTTCTTCAAATACTTTATCCTTGTCACTCTCACTCCAGTATCCTAGTCTTGTAAATCAATCACATGCTTTTTCAACTACAGTGTATGATGAATCTGTCCTCCTCTTGTGCAGTTCTACCAGATGGAGTCAGGAGTGAATGGACCAGCTGGTCAGAGTGCAGTAAAACATGTTTCAACCATGTAGATGATGTTGGAATCAGAAGACGAT
>NC_048428.1:5818335-5839544 GCF_013103735.1 Etheostoma cragini | reverse complement strand
GAGTGAATGGACCAGCTGGTCAGAGTGCAGTAAAACATGTTTCAACCATGTAGATGATGTTGGAATCAGAAGACGATTCCGCAGCTGCAACCAGACCGTACTGCTCTTGAACAACACACACACGGACTCTGCCTGCGATGGAGATAGTGAGGAGCAAGAGCCTTGTAACACTGTACACTGTCCAGGTATTACAGGTGTAGATGCACACACTGAAAAAAAAACTGCCATCATGCTCCTGTTCCTTCCACTTTTCACAAATGATGTGTTAGAAAGAAGACTAGCATCCACACAGGATATGGAAGTACTGTGAAACCGAGCAGTTTTATTTTGGTGCCCATGTTATCCAATCTGTCTCAGTTTATACCAGCTGCAATCAGGAGCGGAGCAGTTGCGCCGGCCCTCGCGCTGCACTGATTATTTCACAGTCTTCGGCGTCCGATGTGTCTTCGCTGTTAAAAGCAGATTTTTGTTGTGTGTTTCCAGTAAATGGTAGCTGGTCAGCATGGTCATCTTGGTCACAGTGTTCATCAGAGTGCAACTCTGGCGTCCAAACAAGAGAGCGATTCTGCAACTCACCCACTCCACAGCATGGGGGCAGCAGCTGCCCCGGCCCACAAATGCAGACAAGAGACTGCAACTCCCACCCCTGCTCAGGTATCTTTTTTTTATTTTTTATGACAAGCTATGGGGGGCCATGGAATCATGTGTGAATAATATTACTCTATTATAGAATTGTGCTTGTGATGTTTTTGTATTGGATGCATTATATTTTTGCTTCCCATTATTTTATCCACCACATTGAATAAATGCTTGTGTGTGCATGTACAATATTCAGCCGTCACAGGTGTGTGTCCAGAGGGCATGGTGTACATGACATCAGCAGAGTGTGAGGCTCACGGCGGTGCATGTCCGCGGATATGTCTGGACATAGCCTCCACAAAGGTGCAGTGTGCCACCGCCTGTTACGACGGCTGCTACTGTGCCCTGGGCTTTTACCTACTCAATGGCAGCTGTGTTCCCCTGGCACAGTGTCCGTGTTACCACCAGGGGAAACTGTACCCAGCCGCTGCCACCCTGCCTGTTGATGCCTGCAATAACTGGTACTGTTTACCCTGTGACCTAAATGTATACTTATTGTAAAGTAGTAGACAAAGTTTGCCTGGAAGTTTAGATTCAAATTGTAGGTGTTGGAATGAACTGTTTACCATTTTTTTAATCATTTGTCACCCTTTCTTGTATGGTGTGTCTCAATCAGTACCTGCACTAATGGAGAAATGGAGTGCAGAACAGCTCCCTGTCCTGGTAAGTGGTTTTACTAGTAATGTAGCTTTGATTGTACATTGACACGTCTCCCTCTATGTCTCTTGCAGTCTTAAAGTCTTTTCTTCTCTCCTCATTTGTCTCCCATTCTTTCTGTCTTTCTCCACCTTTTTATCCTGTGTGCGTGTGTGTGTGTGTCTCTCAGTGGACTGTGGCTGGAGCAGCTGGACCCAGTGGAGCGCTTGCAGTCGAACATGTGATGTTGGTGTGAGAAGGCGATATCGTTCAGAAACCAATCCTCCTCCAGCTTTTGGAGGTCGCCCCTGCAAAGGAGACAGAGTTGGGATTGATACCTGCAGCATTGAACCCTGTTATAGTAAGGAGAACAGTTGCTTATGTTATTATATGTTGGACACAATCCATGTTTTGAAATGTAAAAAACGAGTTGCTTCTTTTTATCTCCTTTGTGCATTCAAGTAAAGCAAAAAAACAAAGCACAGATTAAAATGTAAAGTAAGTTAACATAGTTATGTGTCTAAAGGTGTAAAGGATCCATGGAGTGCATGGTCAGAGTGCTCAGTGACGTGTGGCGGAGGTTACAGGAGTCGGACCCGCGGGCCCATCCGAATCCACGGCACCACTCATCAGTTCAGCGCCTGTAACCTACAGCCCTGTGGTATGGCAAGATCTACACATCTAACACTATTGTCAAGTTTAATTACAGAATTGTAAAAGTTGCATAAGTACGTTTTAAGAAGACAGCCGAATGTAGTATACATCCTCTGTCACACACTTATTGCATTAACTTATGTTTTTGCACAAGAAAACAACAATAGGAATGCATAATTTATGGCAACAACAATATTCAAATGTTAATTTCATTGCTAGATTAATGGATGATACTGTACATTTTGTTTTGGATTTAAGTTTTTGCTAGTCAAAATATATGTTATTTCCGGGCATTACGCAGCTTTTGTTATATTAGTAGTGGGCAGCTTTGGATCTCCAGTTTTTAAAAAAATCAAATTGTTTTTCAATCAAAAAAAAGATTTGTTTACTTTTTAATGCATTTAGATTTGTTTGTTTTTAATTGCACTGAGAAGGTTTTCATTAATCCCTGCTTGGGCTGTTGCTCTGTCAGGAGATGGCATGGTGTGTCCTCCAGGCCAGAAGTGGAAGCAGTGTGTGACGGGAGCAGTCACATGCACAGACCTCACAATGGACCTCAACAGGAACTGCACACCAGGCTGCCAGTGCCCAAATGGGACTGTCCAACAGGTGGGTGGGTTGGCTGAACACTATATACAAGAACCACGATCATATTGTTAATGGTCCTTCATATTTACAGGATGGTGTGTGTGTGCGGGAATCTAACTGTCGCTGTGACTTAGACGGAGAACAGTTCCAACCAGGAGATATTGTTCCCTTAAACTGCAACAACTGGTAAGGAAAACTGACGCTATCCTTCAATCTATGAGTCATAGTGAGTGTAACTCCACCAATATCTGTTTCCATTCATCAGTATATAGAGAAAAGATAAAATGATGATTTAACTTGTGTGTGTGTTTATATTTTCAGTACATGTGAAGCAGGGAGGCTGGTAAACTGCTCTCAAGTCAGCTGCAATGGTAAGCAAAAATTCATTGAATTTATCTGTAATTCAGACACTGTTTTTTTTTCTGTGCTTTCTTTTCATTCTTGCTATAACATTGTTTAACTATGTAATTTTTTCACGGTTTGCATAATAGTAAAATTAGTTTGAATACCAATAATCAGTCATTAAAATCATATTCACATTAATTTATCTATGACTTATCTTTTCTCTAGTTTGATGAATTATAGTCAAGTTTGAATAACATTAAGGATTGAAAACGAAGCTGTTGTGATGTAAAACAGCATGTACTGTAAAACTAACACAAACAACATGTGATTTCTTCTTGCTGTTTCTATTCACCTCATTTTTTCATGCTGTATCCTTCTTGTTCTGTTCCTTCACGTACAAACACATACTCTCCAGTTGATGGCCAGTGGTCATTGTGGACTCCCTGGGGTCAGTGTTCGGTGTCATGTGGAGCAGGTCTTCAGTCTCGGTACCGGTTCTGTTCCAGCCCCCAGCGCTCTGGCAGTGGCCTGCCATGTCTGGGCCCTCGCAGAGAAGACCGAATCTGTATCTCTGCTTCATGTGACCGTGAGTTTGTATTGTGTAAATTTGTACTGACTGGCATTCTATCCATATTTAAGCAGTGTTGGGAATAACGCGTTACAAAAGTAACGCAATAACAGTAATGTATTCCTTTTTGCTGTAACGCAGTAATAAAAAGCATTATTTACTTCATTTTGTTTATGTTATATACTATCTCAGTAACGCGAGTTACAACGCATGTTTTTAAGAATTCACCAACACCGCGAAATATTCTTCACAGGAAAAAAAAAAAGCCTTGAGTAATATTTCCTTTTGCTGTATTTAATTGTTAAAATGACTGCAGAGACAGATACATTTGCGGGAAGGAATAATGTTTTCAGGCATTATGACGCTGCGTTGAAGGGAGGTGCTCTCCCGTCTCTGTTCCCGTGGCAAGAGCCAAAGACGGCGTAGACAACATCTGTGTCCCAACAGGTGACGCTCAGTGTGGACAGCATTGTCTCCGAGCTGCTGACAGATAGAAACATCGCAGGAATTAATGTTGAGGCTTCCATCCATCTTCGACTGCTTATCCGGTATCGGGTCGCTGGGGCAGCAGCTCCAGCAGGGGACCCCAAATTTCCCTTTCCCGAACCATATCAACCAGCTCCGGCGTTCCCAGGCCAGGATGGAGATATAATCTCTCCACCTAGTCCTGGGTCTTCCCCGAGGCCTCCTCCCAGCTGGACGTGCCTGGAACACCTCCCTAGGGAGGCGCCCAGGAGGCATCCTTACCAGATGCCCGAACCACCTCAACTGGCTCCTTTCTAGGCGAAGGAGCAGCGGCTCTACTCCGAGCTCCTCTCGGATGACTGAATTTCTCACCCTATCTCTAAGGGAGACGCCAGCCTCCCTCCTGAGGAAACCCATTGTACCTGTTTTTACCCCTGTTGAGGCTTGCTACACATAATATCATTGCATTTTATCAGCAGTGGAGAGTAACTATGCCTGTATGGAATGGCTGCGAATGACGACCGTGTCTTTTACTGGGACCATTTGTTTAATATGTTGCAGTTTTACAAACTAGAAAGTGATCAACTTGGTTTACAAACCTGTTTTGCATCTAGCGGCCAGTGAAAAAAGAATTACTTGGTTGGATGAATCACTTTGATTGTTTTCTTGCTGCCATGGAAACTTTTGCCAGTCTTTACTTGTTCATGATGACAGATACATACTGTAAATCCAGTGAAATGACTGATGTTGCCGGGTTTTGTAAACTGTCACTTCCCGGGTGATTTATATGGAATTGCTTGATCTTTATTTAGTTTAGTTAAAAAAAAAAATGTTTTCAAGATTTAATGATGTGTTTGCTCTTTCCAGGTGACGGTGGCTGGAGTCAGTGGAGTAACTGGACGGAGTGTACCAAGTCATGCGGTGGGGGGGTTCGCACCCGGAGGAGAGAGTGTGACAGTCCCCATCCAGAGGGGGAGGGGAACTACTGTGAGGGGTTGGGAACTGAGGTCATAGCCTGTAACACTGACCACTGTCCAGGTATGTTTACAGAGTGTGTAGAATGTAGGTGAGGCTGTGAGTATGTGTTTTGGTCTACATCTGCAGTTTGAGTTTTGTTCATGTTACAGGTCTCAGATTGAGACGCTGTAGGCAGATATGATGTCCTGTGTAACAGGAGAAAATATTAGCAGGAGACGAGTGCTTGTTTTCAGTACAGCTTCGCTCAGCAGAATGACGAAGCAACGTTAGTCCGCTCACAAAGAGTGTCCGTGAGAGTGAAGCACTGCGCCACACTGCCCCCTGCTGGCAGCACCATCCGATTGTCATGTGTGTGTTTTTAGTGGCGCCATGCACTCAGGTCCCAGGCACGGTGTTCAGTAGCTGTGGTCCCTCCTGCCCTCGCTCCTGTGATGACCTGGCTGTGAGTAACACACTGATCTTGAACTCGTGTTTCCAGCCATTACCACTGGTTTAACTTTAAGTCATGCTTAGTGGATTAAAATAAAGAATCCTGGTGATCATTTTTATTTTGTTCTCCAGTACTGTGAATGGCAGTGTGAGCCAGGGTGCTACTGTACAGGGGGAAAGGCCCTGTCTGCTAACGGGACAGTGTGTGTAGCGAAAGAAGACTGTCCCTGCATGGAGCTCAGCACTGGACAAAGGCTGGAACCCGGGGAGACCACTGTAGCCCCTGATGGATGTAACAACTGGTCAGAATAAAACACAGACAAAGACAACATACTGTATACCACATTTATATTTTTCAGAGAAACATCCACAAAGAAGGAACAGAAAAAGAATGATGCTGGTTTTTCCTTTTTGTTTTAGCACTTGTCAGGGGGGGAGGCTCAACTGCACCAGATACACCTGTCCAGGTGAGTTAGACCAGCTGTATTTGTTAAAACAAATGGAATTTGTGCATGATCAAAAACAGCATATTCAACTTGACATTTAACTGGCTTGTGTGCAGTCTTTCTGTCTTTGACTTAAGTTAAAACTCACTAACAAGAATAAAGGCATCAAACAACAATAAAAAAAAAAAAATCAAAATAATGTCTTTATTTCTTACTTCATGATTAAAAGAAAATCAGTGAAGGAAAATGATGTTCATTAATCTAGATTTTCTTCTGTGCGTTTCCAGTGTCAGGTGGCTGGTGTGAGTGGTCAGAGTGGACTCCATGCTCCAGGACCTGCGGATCGGAGTCGGTGTCCCGCTACAGGAGCTGTGGCTGTCCTGAGCCCAAAGCTGAAGGAGCGGCCTGCTTTGGAGAACAGGAAATACACAACGGGGTCGGAGTTCAAATCCAGAGACAGCCCTGCCCTGTCATCACCTTCTGTCCTGGTACCACTAGCATTGGTTCCTAATGACAAACGCTAAGCTTAGATAATGAATCAAAACTAAGTATTTGAATACAATTATATCTCAAATGTAGTATATAATGTGACTGGAGAACTGCATGGTAACTTGATGAAGTGGCATTTTAATATCTTTCATTCCTATTCCTTCTTCATATCTCTTCCCTTTTATCCTTTCCTTTTTATCCTATCCAGCTTATAGTCTTTGTATCTACATGTCTATCTCTTTTATCATCTTTTGATGTCCTTTTCGACAGGCAGTCAAATGTAACTAACCGCTATCAAACATAATGTGTTATAATATAATACACGCATAATGTCTGTCTCTCTTTCTTCATTGCTGTCTTTGTTTTTTCTTCTCCCTCTCCCTCTAGTTCATGGTTCGTGGAGTCCCTGGTCAGCGTGGTCTGAGTGTGATGGGTGCGCCGGGTCTTCCATTCGCACCAGAGACTGTAACAGCCCTCCCGCTAGGTTTGGAGGGCTGCCCTGTCTCGGAGAAAGCAGGCAGAGCCGCGGTTGCCATGACAATGTCACTGTTTGCTCAGGTCAACATAGTAAAGGATTGTGTAATAATTGTGTATTTATTTTTGAAAGACGTGTGCACCACTTCAAAGGAAGGGTACTGGATGAAAAGAAAGATTGAAGAGAGAAATTTGAGCTCTGATGAAGATAGGGAAAGAAGTTAATAGTCCTCACAAGAAACAAGGCGGCAGCCATTAACATTTCTATATCTGTGCCTGTTTTCCTTGAATTGAATGGAAAAAATAAGTTGAAAGGACTGTTAATATGAAACGGCTGCCTGAAAGGAAAGATGAATGAAGTCTGCCTGTCTTCCCATGGTCCTGTGCATGGCCAACTCCCACACAATGAGAACAGGGGTTACTGCTAAGCAGCAAGGTGACAGACTCCTGCACTGCTGCGATCAACTAACAGGAATGTACACACAAGAACAGTAGCTACTCATTTTATCAAACTGACAAACAAAATCTTTTCCATCTTGACCGGCTAGTGTTATGTTTACTTTTATATTGTCACAAACCTTGTGTAAGCATGCTCAACTATAAAACCCTTCACTCCACTTTTGTGTTAATTCTCTTTAAACTCTACCTCCTCCTGCATTCTGCAGACTGTGGTGGAGGCCAAGAAGAATGGCCTTGTGGGAAGCCCTGTCCTCGCTCCTGTTCAGACCTCCATGGTGACACCGAGTGCTTGGACTCCCCTGGGTGCAGACAGACCTGTGGTTGTCCGGGTGACATGGTTCTGCAGGATGGGGTGTGTGTGGCCAGGAAGGAGTGTCGCTGCAAATACCATAACAGCTCTGCTAATGGTTAGATCCACAATCTGTTCTTGTGAAAATGTAAAAAGTGTTTACGTGTTAAACTAAGCAGAGATAATTTAATCAATACATATTTGTCTCTGATATAGAGATAACATTCAGCGGGCTAGACTCCAGTAATGCATCATGGGCATGGCCTGGTGGATCTGATTGGCAGTTTGCAAATCCAGAAGACATCATCATCAGTGACTGCAAAAACTGGTACAGCACAGCAGTTGCGATGAATATGTTGCTCAGAAAGAAAATGATTAATTTACAATAAAAGAATACGTAACAGATGCATTGTTTCAAGTGTTGCACACGGTAACTTGGCCTGCTGTGGATGTCTCGTGAGATAAACTGGTTATCACTGTCACTGTGTCACGAGCAAAAGCATTAAGAGATTGTTGTAGCAACCAACTTAATAATAACTTACATGAAACCCACGGACACTTTACACAAGTACAGGGGGACAAAGGAAAATAAAATAATAAGGGAACTCATCAACAGACTTAAAGGAAGAAAATGTCAAGCCAAATGGAAGGGGGACGTCATTTAATACGGGGGCATTGTCAAGTTGTTCTATGAATGAAATAGAGATATTACATTGCTGATGGCCAATTCAGGGACATTTTTGAATCATTTACAATCCCATAATTGTCTTCATCTGTTGAATGCCCGAACAAGTGTGATTTGGGGTTTCACCTGTCTTTCACTTTCGTTTGAGCTTTTAGTTGTTCTTCTTTTAATTTCCTTTTCTCTGTAATGGCACTGCTCCAGTATCAGCCGTAACTACAACAGATAACTTCTAAAATATTTTAATGTTATTAAGCCTTTAGAAAGAAATCTCCTGCTACCCTTTACCTGGATTGATACAAGAACACAAGCTTATCCGGTGTTACAAAGAAATCTGTGACCCGTTAGAATACGTTACTTTAGTGCCGTCTACCTGCCGTAAATCATTCTGTGACGTTGCAGGAAAAATCTGACCTGGGCGGAGATAGTAAAGTAGCAATCTTTTTACTGTTAGTCTCCTTTGCTGTTACAGGACATTTATGATCATCAGACGGAACATTACACAGTTTCAGAAACGTGTAAAAATTACGTACAGTCAATCCAATGTACAAATGAAAATGCCAATGTCTTTATTTTGCTTTTTTGTGTTTTTGTCAACCTTCTCACTTTGTCATATCAGTTCATGCAAGGCTGGGGTTCTGCGGTGTCAATCAGTCCCTGGTTGTTATGTTGATGGTGGCTGGAGTCAATGGGCGGCCTGGACTGAGTGCTCGCTCTCTTGTGGAGGAGGAGTCAAGCTCAGGAGACGCCAGTGTGATAACCCGTCCCCTCAGAGCAGTGGGAGAGGCTGCCTTGGAGTCGCTGAACAGCAGAAAGATTGCAACATACACATGTGCACAGGTAACTCTGTCTGGCCAAGCTAACTTACAACTTGAGCTTTTATACGCAGACACAGCTTCTCTTAGCTTTACTGAAATCTAAAAGAGGAATTAATTTCTTACAGTACCCTTTGAAACATACGTTCATTCTCATGGAAATTTGAACAAGTCCTTGCCTACTGAATAGGCATGTCATATGATTTACCGGATTGCAAAATGAGAAATCAAACAATACAGTGACATATGAATAATGAAACTGCAGATTTTATTTATATGTTTATGCCTAAAATATTTTAATTTCTCTACTGAAGGGTGGAGATGTCTGTGCACTTCACCAAAATCTGAGATTCAAATATGCCCCGGGCAAGCTAGATTTAGAATGTCCCAGATTCAAAAGCCAATCACTGTCAAATTTGCGAAAACATTGTAGCTGTGTTAACGAATGGCAATAACAAACTACCAACATAAAAAAATGCTAACTACCCTCACAATTTTAATACATCTGCTAGTTGCCGATTTTACTGCAGATCGCTCCCTGACTCTGGGGCCCCTTCGACGTGCTTCCACACATTGCTCTTTCGCCGATCATTCAACTTATTGCAAACAGCAGTGCTAGGCCAAATCCATAATTTCTCAATGGAGAAAGAGCTCATGTGATTTCAAGACATGTCCAGAGGGGGACTTTAAAAATCATGGAGAACTTGTTAGCGATACAGAAGCTTGTCATTTCTATATTGAAAATACTAATAATAGTATGGTTAATATGATAGAGTATTTCTAAATTGATATACAGTCTTTGGACATACATTTGTAATGTTTATTCATGCCAATGTGTCACATTTCAGTGTGTTTTTTCTTCCAGACTCTGTGGGCCCGTGGCTCCCCTGGTCTCAGTGGTCTCTGTGTTCGGTCAGCTGTGGTGGAGGACAACAGAGCCGCTCGCGCCTCTGCAGCTCTCTACCTTGCAGTGGCCCCAGTCGCCAGAGCAAGACCTGCAACACCCAAGTCTGCCTTGGTGAGTCCTGGTTCCCTGCAGAATATCTGTCTATCAAAGTTAGATCAATTGTAAGATCCCGGTTAACCTAGTAGAAAAGCTCTTATTGGCAGACTGTTTTTGAGTGTCTTTAATTTGTGTCTCCATGCTGACATCATATTATTGTGCAGAAGTGGGCTGCCCTCCTGGCAGGTTGTACAGGGAGTGTGAACGAGGTGAAGGCTGTCCATTCAGCTGCGTTCAAGTCAGCGGCAGGGAGGGCTGCTACTCTGATGGCTGCGAGGAAGGCTGCCACTGCCCCCTGCACACCTACCAACACCACAGTGTCTGCCTGCAGGTGGGTTCCCTTTCATTTAGTCAACTTTAGCATGCTGATATTATGCATCTAAACAACAATTGCACTAAAGCTTGCAACACAAAAGAACAACAAGTTGATAGTTAAAACATTTCCAAACAATGTAAAGTGAGCGTTACTAAATTTAAATCCAAAGGCACTCACTGCAAGTTTCCAAACAGACTTAGCGATTAAATGAATGTACCATTGAAATTGTTATTTAACATTGACATTTGTTTTTCTCCATTTATTGTGGTTCTGTGTGTTTCAGGAGTGTCCGTGCCTGGTGGACAAAGAGTTTCTGGCCACTCTGCAGAGTGTTTCTGTCTTGCCAGTCTCATCTCTGCTCCTCCATAACATCTCTGAGGGAGTGGAACTTCTGTCTGGAGACACACTGTTTCACGACTGTAGCACCTGGTGAGCAGAAACTGTGATACACTTCATACAGTCCCACTCTCACCACTACACACACTGCCATTTACTGCTGGACAATTAGAGGGTATTTGTTTGTTCCTACACTGTCTAAAAAAGGAGTAAATAAAGTTTCTCAGTTGAATATCAAAACAAAGCGCCAGGGTTGTATGTAAAATTAAAAGCATATACTATTAGGCACGACCCCTCTCTTCCTCCCCTCTGTTCTGTAGCACCTGTGAACATGGCAGGTGGAACTGTTCCTTGGAGCATTGTCCAGTCGATGGTGGTCTGTCACCCTGGGGCCCCTGGAGCCCCTGCTCACTGTCCTGTGGAGGCCTGGGACTGAAGAGTCGCTACAAGAGCTGCACACAGCCTGCCCCGGCCCACGGAGGGAGAGACTGCCAGGGGCCGCGTCAGGAAACCACCTACTGCCAGGCCCCTGACTGCCCAGGTACAAAGGGGAGGAAGAGGTAGAGTAGGTACTCTATGTACAGTGAGGAAAATAAGTATTTGAACACCCTGCTATTTTGGAAGTTCTCCCACTTAGAAATCATGGAGGGGTCTGAAATTGTCATCGTAGGTGCATGTCCACTGTGACAGACATAATCTAAAAACAAAAATCCAGAAATCACGATGTATGATTTTTTAAACTGTTTATTTGTTTGATACAGCTGCTAATAAGTATTTGAACACCTGAGAAAATCAATGTTAATATTTGGTACAGTAGCCTTTGTTTGCAATTACAGAGGTCAAACGTTTCCTGTAGTTTCTCACCAGGTTTGCACACACTGGAGAAGGGATTTCAGGTTTTAGATCAATCAGGTTTCTGGGCTGTCCCTGAGAAACACAGAGTTTGGGCTCCCTCCAAAGATTCTCTATTGGGTTTAGGTCTGCAGACTGGCTAGGCTACGCCAGAACCTTGATATGCTTCTTACAGAGCCACTCCTTGGTTATCCTGGCTGTGTGCTTCGGGTCATTGTCATGTTGGAAGACCCAGCCTTGACCCATCTTCAATGCTCTAACTGAGGGAAGGAGGTTGTTCCCCAAAATCTCGCAATACATGGCCCCGGTCATCCTCTCCTTAATACAGTGCAGTCGCCCTGTCCCATGTGCAGAAAAACACCCCCAAAGCATGATGCTACCACCCCCATGCTTCACAGTAGGGATGGTGATCTTGGGATGGTACTCATCATTCTTCTTCCTCCAAACACGGTTATTGGAATTATGACCAAAAAGTTCTATTTTGGTCTCATCTGACCACATGACTTTCTCCCATGACTCCTCTGGATCATCCAAATGGTCAATGGCAAACTTAAGACGGGCCTTGACATGGGCTTGTTAAATCAGGGGAACCTTCCGTGCCTGCGTGATTTCAAACCATGACGTCATAGTGTATGACCAACAGTTCCCTTGGAAACGGTGGTCCCAGCTCTTTTTACCAAGCTGCTTGGCAATTTCCCCGTAGCCCTTTCCAGCCTTGTGGAGGTGTACAATTTAGTCTCAAGTGTCTTTGGACAGCTTTTTGGTCTTGGCCATGTTAGTAGTTGGATTCTTACTGATTATATGGGGTGGACAGGTGTCTTTATGCAGCTAACGACCTTAAACAGGTCGGAACATTTAGGATAATAAATGGAGTGGAGGTGGACATTTTGAAGGCAGACTAACAGGTCTTTGAGGGTCAGAACTCTAGCTGATAGACAGGTGTTCAAATACTTATTTGCAGATGTATCATACAAATAAATAGTTTAAAAATCATCCATTGTGATTTCTGGATTTTTGTTTTTAGATTATGTCTGTCACAGTGGACATGCACCTACGATGACAATTTCAGACCCCTCCATGATTTCTAAGTGGGAGAACTTGCAAAATCGCAGGGTGTCAAATACTTATTTTCCTCACTGTAGATTATGTAGATGTAGATTAACAATTTGTTACAATAACCAGCCGTCACAGGTGAGGGGATGTTACTGTGAGACTGTGTCTATTATAAATTAAATCATAAATCTAATTTAATTATAAAGGGCTGTTCTGTATCATTCATTCGTTGCCATGTGAGTAACAGACAGTAAATACTGCCAGCTGCTCGCTTGTGCACAATAGTAATGGTGGAACTTGATCTGATTTTTCATTTTTGCTTGTTGTTGGCAGTGATTGTTGGTCCTACAGAAGAACCCGTTTTACCAGGTAATTTACAGTATTTTTTACTAAATTACTTTTTACTATCGCAATTATTTTTGTCTGTATGGTAAATGGTATTGAGATTTGTTACATCCATTGTATCCATCTTTATCTATTTATACCATCTTTTCCCACATAAGACAAAAAAAAAAATTTAAAGTCTTCTCTCTGTTTCATCGTCATTCCTTCTCTGTCTTCTTTAGATGAGGATGCAGGCTTCTCTTCATGGTCATTATGGAGTCCCTGCACTAAGACTTGCACTGATGCTCTTAGCCCGGCCATGAAGTCCCGTCATCGACAGTGTATCAGACCTCCCTGCTCTGGAAGCTCTCACCAAGAGAAGGCCTGTAACCTGCCCCTGTGTTCAGGTACCACCACTCTCATTATCTCTCTCTGCTGCTGTCAGAGTCTATGATCCAATCCCAAAGCCCCCCGGGCCTTAACCTTCACAGACTTAACTGACATCACTTAGTAGTGCTTGAGTGCAAGACGCTGCACCTACTGTTAATATTCGGTACAAAAACTATAATGATACTGTATACGTTAGTCAACAACCTTTTTTTCCATGACTTACAACGGATAATGATAATGAGATGGCCCCAACGTCATTAAACAGCAACTGTAACCATATCAACATGCAATATAGAGGAAAACTGAACAAACACAGTTAAAATCACCGGCGCCGCTGCACTCAGTTTCGTCTCTGTCCTTGTCTCAGTCCTCAGTGCTGACAAGTCTGCTACAATAATGTGTAAGGTCAGTCAGCGAGTCAGCTTGGGGTGGTTGATAACACATATTTTTGCATGTTGGTCGAGTGGTTGGTAGTGTTTCTTTAGAAAAATAATATGCCAGGCTGAATAGCCATGGACTAGTCCTTGTTTACCTTTTTATTTTAAAACACTTCCGGGCATCCCCTGGGGACCCCATGTTTTAACTTCACGATGCTATGACTTGTGGATAATTCCTTCAGAGAAGGTCTGCAGAGATCCTGACTAAAGTAAAGTGTGCATAAAGGACTTAAAAAGTCTATAAGATTAGCCCTAAAGCACTTGAGGATTTGCCAGTGGAACAGCCCTAAGCCCTTGCGGATTCACCTGGGCCACACCTTAAAGTCAGTGAGTGGGGACATTGGGATTGGCCCCAGGACTGCTGACAAGTCTTTCTTCGTACCAGTCAAACATACATTTCACAAATCATCTGCTTGCTTACATTTAAATACTGTTAAATTTTGAGAAAATAACTCAATTACCAATATTTCAGTTGCTCAGAGTAGACCTTAGTAGTTCCCGGTTGTGAATGAAGTGGCTGTGTGAACATTAAACAAGCTGCTGCTCATTAACATTTTTACAAAGACAGCAACATTTGTGGTAAGAGGAAAATTGCCATGTTAATGGCTTATATTAGATAACAGAGGAGGAATTATTTAGATACTAGAATCCTGTGTGTGAGAGCAGCTTTCCCTCAGTAAAATCTCTACACAGACTTTTATAACATCTGTTGGTTTGCTGTTTTCGACTGTTTTTGTTGAGGCTTGGTTTGTCCTTTTTCATCACGCAAGAAATTGTTTTAGTCATAGATCGACAAAGACATCAGAAGAGATTAGTACAGGGAAGCTGTATCATTTCACAATCATGTTTGAGAATAATGTGAAAATGTATTTGTACATAATCAAATCTAACCACAAAGTAGGCAGCTGAAGTGTTTACTGTTTGAAGTTTTTATTCCAGGGAGTAGGTAAAGAGTGTTACAAGTCTTATGATTTAGCGGTGTTTCTGGCCTAAACTGAAATGTATACTTAAAATAAATGAGCTGCTCATTTGTTGTGACTGTGTTTAAAAGGAGCTCTGTGTACTTTTTTTAATTTAGAGAATGCACATTGCGACATTACTGTAAATACCGTGAACAAATCTGTAATTATATTAATCTGTAACAACAAGGTTGAAATTGTTAAGGAGATGAGATGCCAGCAGTTAAACCACAGCATCCCAATTGACACTAATACTAAGATAACTATTTTACTATATTCAATGACTATGTCAAGCAGTCTTACGGCTTTTGTAATATGTTCCCAGATGGAGACGTTGTATGTGTAGGGACAGACTGTGTGGGGAGGAACTGTTCGTGGACAGAGTGGGGGGAGTGGAACTCTTGTTCCCGGTCCTGCGGAGTGGGTCAGCAGCAGAGGATCCGAGCCTTCATCCGCCCCCAGACCAACGGCTCCTGGTGTGAAGACATCTTGGGAGGAAACCTGGAGCATCGCTTTTGTAACATCAGGCCCTGCAGAGGTCAGCCAACTGATCGGCACGTAGAGTCAATCTGCAATCTGTAATTCATCCCTTTTTAGGAAATGTTATATTGCCTTCGACTGTCTCTGACTGATTTTGAAGCTTTAATGTTTCAGTTGGAACCATGTCTGTGATAATTATCAGAGTTTCAACACTGTTCTGTAGTAATGCCCATTTGAAATAAGTCTCCACCTACATCTGCATTGCCACAAAATAACAGAAATTTGACAACAATGTAAGCAGACATGATGTTTAGATTTTAATGGTAGGCCTTAGTTACTGTTTTCAAGGTATACCGGGGTTTGAAAAAGTCAAGGTTTAAAAACCACTAAAATGTTCCGTCATACCGTTCCTAAGGTATGAGCTGTTTATGAGTAATAAGTGGTCAAGGAGAGAAATTGCAGTTTAGTCATCCGTCTTCCTGCCAGCGTGCAGTGTGTTTTAAAAATAAAATACATTAAAAATGTATTTTTACACAGACATAAAAAAAATACATAACACATTTTAAAGCTGTAATTGCAATACTGGGAAACTGTGATATTTTTGCTAAAGGTTATCATACTGTCAGAATCGTATACTGTCCCATACATAGAGTGACTATGCAGAGACAGATTAACCTACTACCCACCCTCCAGTTCCTCCCACACACTGCATTGTTTTTGTGTGTATTTGTGTGTTGGTAATCAGTTTCTCACATTAACTGTAAAATTAGTGGACAGAGAATGTGTGACGTCACCCGTTGGTTTGTGGAGATCTGCTGTCAGTTGTTGAGTTTGCCGTTATAGTCATCCTGGTTACAGTTGGATGATTTTAGACGAGACTGGCAATCGCATCATAGCCACGGCCTAAAACACCTCCTGCTTTATCCCTGATTTTCAAATCAACGAGACCCCAATTCAGAAAATTAACATCATTCTGTGTTGCAGAAGATTTACAACTAGCAATTGAGACCATGAACTCATTATGCAAATTAGTTTTGTGAGTTTTTTTGGACCCGCAAGTGCCGCCCCCTGCTGGAATTCCGATAGAAAGCAGTTTAAGGCACTTCCACATCTGCACCACTTCGTCGAACTGGATGCTTTATCCATTCATTTACAGTCTATGGTTTGTCATAACGTTAAGCACACCATACACACATGATAAATAACAAAGGCCTTAAAACTAATTAAGTTAACACTATTAATTCACTTTAAATTGGGCTTTAGATGAACCTGGAGCCTTTCCGGCCCCTTGTGGGTCTGGGCTTATCTTACCTAAAAGTTTGGATCCACAACATATAAAAATGTATTTCCTTAAAAAATGTATTAAAAGTTCTGGTGATCACAACCCAGGTCCTTTTTATGGTCATCTTCCACTTTTGTAAAAAAGATATACCAATGTATTCATCAAGTCGATTGCTGCAGTCAATTACTTTGATGAGTACATTTTAACCAATAGAAATTCTGGCCAACAAAATAACAATCAAGTTGTGATCTTCTAGAATGATCGTTTATTGTAAAGTCTATTTGATATGTTATATAAAAAAAACACTGGTGTCATAGCTTATGTATGTGCTTACAGTATGTTCATGTTTGTTTGTGTTCAGTGGATGGAGGTTGGTCTCGCTGGAGTCCCTGGTCTCGCTGTGATAAAGGCTGTGGCGGCGGGCGCTCCATACGCACTCGCTCCTGCTCTAGCCCTCCGCCCAAGAACGGAGGGAAGAAATGTGAAGGAGAAAAGAACCAGGTCAAACCGTGCAACACCAAACCCTGCGGTGAGACAGACCTACATGTTCACACACACACACACACACACACACACACAGGCACACAGGCACACTGACACTTTTAGATTGCTATAGAACCACAAGGAACGTTCATCTTGTGCAAAGACAAATTATTCATTTCAATTTTTCCAGGTAAGCCTGTGATTAGCATCCTTGGTGAGGCACCAGGCAAAGAATGCCTGCAGTGTCATAGGAAAATGTATGACCTGTTTTTCTACATTGTCAGATGAGAAGGGGTGCCCCCCAGGCCAGGAGTTTGTGGTGTGTGCCAACCAGTGTCCACAGCGGTGCTCAGACCTCCAGCAGGGCATAGAGTGTTATGCCAACACCACCGAATGTCAACCTGGCTGTCGCTGTCCTAAAGGTACTTAGGCTTAATATGTATTTTTGTGGATGAGGAGCCCTATTTAAAGTACTTGTGGGGTTTTTAGTGGAATGTATCAACTGCAGTAATGTCTGTGTATTAACATAGTACTTATTTTTCCGTGCGTGTCCAGGCCAGTTACAGCAGGATGAAGTGTGTGTGCAGCTGTGGCAGTGTGACTGTGTGGACTCACTAGGGCAGATTTGGGCAGCGGGCAGCTGGCATCAGGTGGATTGTAACAACTGCAGCTGCTCAGATGGACAGCTCTTCTGCACCAATAACAGCTGCCAGGCCACATGTGTTTGGAGCTCCTGGTCCAGTTGGGCATTGTGCAGCGTGTCCTGTGGGCAGGGCCAGAGAACCAGATACAGGTAAGAAAATACCTTTCTTTAATTGCAAACCCTGATTCCCACCCTCTCAGGGATTTTTTGGTTTTTATAATTTCTTTTTAATTAGAAATATTTGGTCAAAGTAAACCTGAAACACAAACTCTCTGTTTTGTGCCACTGTTGTGTCAGGTCTCTGATCCCAGAGGCTGAAGGAGCAAATTGCCATTTTGAAGAAGTCCAGCATAAAAACTGTGACCCAGGACCCTGCCCACCTCTCTGTCTCCATGACGACCAGGAGCTCAGAGTGGGAGACACCTGGCTGCAGGGCGAGTGTCAACAATGGTGAGATGGATGCCCACAAACAGAGAAAAATAACGTTTTGTTGATGGTTTGCAGTGAAAACAGAAATGGCAATTAAAAGGGTTCTGCTTAGAGTTTTCAAACACTCTGTAATTTGTTTTTCTTCCTAGCACATGCTCCCCAGAGGGAAATATCTGCCAAGGCATTGACTGCAGAGGTGGGTCACTGCAACAATTTAAAGACAATGAATGAATGAAGTTGGCTTCAATGTGGTTGGATAACATGGGCACTGATGCAAACCAAGTACCAAGCTTGCATTGCGAGCTTATTTTTAATGAAAGAGTGTATACCAATTCCGTTTGACCTGTGACAGGGATCACAGTACAGGGAAAATCTTACTTTGTGTAATATGTACAGTATTTGTTTTTCCCATTGTAAAAATGTTGACTGGCATGTTGTTAAGATGCCTTGTAAGATAAGTGAATGAGCAATTCCTGTGTGCTGTCTCCAGTGGATGGTGGTTGGACCCCATGGTCTGTCTGGTCTGACTGCTCAGTGACCTGTGGTCAGGGTGCACAGGTTCGAACCCGCGCCTGCATCAACCCCCCTCCGCGTAACAACGGGACTCACTGCAGGGGGCCGGACAGAGAAACACAGGACTGTCACACTCCTCCATGTCTAGGTTTGTTTAGAAATGCCACAATAATAGTTATAATTTAATTTAATTATGGGTATTTATTCATAGCCATCTCAAGGTTCTGTTTATCACCAAAAGACATGCATAATGTCCAGTTATAGTACATTGATACATACTGTATCAACTGTATATATAATCTTGGAAGGAGAAGGTCAGCAAAACAGGAAGTAGGTGAATACAGTTCACATTTGAGCTGATCTTATTGACTCTCATGCCTACAGATGACCTTTGCCCCTGGTCGCCTTGGTCACCATGTTCCCAGAGCTGTGGTGCAGGTTCTGTGTCACGGCGCCGGGTGTGTGTGTGTGAGGAGGGAGGAGATGCAGAGTGTCCCACTGGAATTGAGGCTGAGAGGAACCGAGAGGAGACCCAGCTGTGTTACCATCAGCCATGTCCAGGTACAGACAAAGCTCAACAAACGCTACTCTTTGTTCTGGTCAACTTGCAAAACCTGCTGGTCAGAGTCGATTAGCAGGAGGCCCTGCTGGATAATTAAATCATTTTTAATTGTAATTTCATTCTCCTTTTTAACAGATTCCTATTGGTAAAATGTATTTGCAGGGTTTAATGTGTGAAGACAACACAACATGTTCATAAAGTACCCACCTTCTACAATTTATGAAGACAAACCAGAACAGCACTCTGAGAGATTTTTTTTTTTTTACCCTTCCACCAAGTTTAATGGAAATCTGGTTAGTAGATTTCGTAATACTGTTGACAAACAAACCAACAAACAAAGTTTTGGTATTAAGTATTCATCGGGTAATATTCAACATGATCAAGAAGGTTCATATCTAGATAGATGTGAATCCCAACCAGAGCCCATCACTTTATCACGTCAACAAATCAATATCTAGACATCAAATGATTTACAACAGGAAACGCAGATATTCATTCCACATCTATCACTGGGGTGCAATCAAATGCTTAACCCCCTGAAAGAAAGATCCTAGTCAACATAACTAATATAATAGGCTACATCTTACTAAGATCTGAAAACGTACAGTATGGTATGATGAACCTGTTCCAAGGACCCGTCCCTCTTCTATAAACAAGTTAACGATAGATTAAAAAACAGTGGTACACATGAGTAACCCAATTTACTAGATTATAATGTGAATAGTTAGACAATCTTTGTGTGTGTGTGTGCGTGTGTGTGTGTGTGTGTGTGTGTGTGTGTTACCAGGTCCTAATCTAACTAACATTTGCTGTAAGACAAAGATCTCAAGGTCTGGGATCACTAAATATTATCTTATAGTAATGTCCTGGTTTGAGGGTAAAGATAAGGTATTTATCAGTTGTTACTTTGACTTATTTGTCTTTGGCTGTAGATGAATATTTACTTCACACAGAGAATGACTACACCAACACTATACTTTTTTTCTTCTTCTTATAATATGAATATAATTAACAGTTTAAAATACCATGTTACGACTTTAATTACCCATCCAAAGTAAAAGAGAAAAACTACACTTTGGCCAGAAATAAGTATAAGTTTTGCTTCAGCAATAGTCCTTTAATCTTTTATAGTTGTGCACAACACAGTACCTTTTTGAGCTCAGTCCCCAAAAAAATGTTTTATTTAGAGGCGACACAAGATGGAAGATCTCACTGGTGTTGTAGGAGGAATGGAATTCAAACTCAGGCTTCAAATCCAGATTATAGTTTGGGGTCCCGTTCTCTCTCCTCGCTGTAGCAAGCTGGTAGAGGGACCGTTCCTCCTTCACACCCTTGTCTCACTCTCTCTCATAGCCCACCTCATGGTCTAAATTCAGCAGATAAAGTTTTCAGACCACAGGTCTGGCTAATATTTTCCCTTTCTTACAGAGAGCTAACTAATCTTGTTTTCCGTCTGCAGCAGGCTCAGAAAGAAAAAAATTGGAGCGCAGCACTGCTGCCACCTACAGGACATTACCACAAACGTTTGCCAAACTGCTGTAACTGTAAAATGTCAATTAAACAAAGCAGCTTAACCTGGGCCATTTGTGTCTAATCATGAATGAAATAGGAACAGTGTTCTTAATGTTCTCCTGTTAATGTAACACTTGAATAGTTCATTAAAGTACATCAGTGAAACTTTAGTTCAAGTTAACTTGGATGGGTATAATAAATTGTAATTCTTATTGTGATGACAAATAGTACTTTCAAAATCACCTCATCGCTGCTACTTAGTTTAATTTAATTGCCCAAATCTGGGATGGGTTACATGTGCATCTCTTTCCCTTAAGGCTACACAATGAGACCTTCTTAAAAAAGAGCAGTGTGTGTTGCAAACAGCCAATTAACATTAATAAGTATTACAATTATAGTTTTTAAATGTTAGCAAGCAAGATAATATATTTATTTTAAGACTGGACGATATGTACCAAAAACTTGAATCTCATTCAGATATTTACATAACAAACAAATGTTTTTCAAGGTCCCATGGAATGAAAATTGGACTCTGTTAGGTTTTTAACATTGATATGAGTTCCCCCAGCCTGACCATGGTCCCCTTGTTGTTAGAAATGGTGATAGGTGTAAACCGAGCCCTGGGTATCCTGCTCTACCTTTGAGAAAATGAAAGCTCAGATGGGCCGATCTGGAATCT
>NC_048428.1:5812348-5818235 GCF_013103735.1 Etheostoma cragini | reverse complement strand
GGACCACTAAGGTCTATATAAAAGAGACTTCAGATACAGTATTAGGGGACCACTAAGGTCTATATAAAAGCATCCAAATAGCACCATGTTATTGGACCTTTAAAGACATTAGTGCACAGTTTTTCCCTGACTTGTTTGTCCTGAATAATTACTGAAAGATTGGTCAAATTGTTGCCGCATGTCATAGAATGCCGTAACTGTTCTGAATTTATATGAGCTAGAGATTATGTATTTTGTATTATTTACTTTGGTTTGCTATTCAATAAATCAATAAATGATATATATAAGATATATTTCCCTGTCCTTAGCGGAATTTGACAATTGATTAATGCAATGATTGATCTAAAATTATTGGATAGATTCTCAGTGATTAAGTGACAGAATGCTTGACTTGTCTTTTTCTGCAGGCTGTCCCATGTCGCAGTGGAGTGTTTGGTCCCAGTGCTCATGTGTGTCTCAGAGGCAGCAGCGTTACCGTGTAGCTCTCTCCCCAGCCACCAGGGGACAGCAGTGCACTCCTGTTGAAGTAGAGAGCAAGACATGCAGTCTCAGTCAGTGTGGTGGTGAGTTAACAACCATGTTGGTGTGTGTGTGTGTGTGTGTGTGTGTGTTTATGTGTGTTTGATTTTGTGCATATTGATAGTGTTCATAATCTACTTCATGTTTTTTCCTCATGTTTTTAGATTGTGAAGCCCCATTAGTGTACTCAGCATGTGGTGAGCCCTGTGAGAAGCAGTGTGCACTGCAGGGTCAAGCAGATTTGTGTTCAGGCGTCAGGGAGTGTACACCTGGCTGCTACTGCCCACAGGTAAATATTTCATTGTCCCAGTCTATTTTGTACAATATGTATAGGATGTGCAAAATGTGCAAATCACTCCTTTACTCACAGCAAAGCAAACCTGAATTGGATCATTATAATGATGTCAAAACGTGAAAAATTGTCCTCAGTGTCCTCAGAGATTGTGGTTTCTGAAAATGAACATGGCAGGTGGGTACCCCTAGTGTTTGTCTGACGTTTAAGACCCCTGTGTTGTCTCCCGGGACCGGGCTTTTTTTACAGTGTATTCAGGGGCAGGCAGCTATCGGATAAAAGGAGAGATGCTTACAATTTGAGACAAAAATTAAATTGCGCTGAAACCATTCAGGAACTCATATTGCACCTTTTAAGTTGTGATGACAACATTTGTGGGTTTATTTGGCCCTCTTTGGGAACCTCCAGTTTTGATTGATTGTAAAAATCCTCCCTGATAGCAGCATTCAGAAGAACTGAATGAATTACTGGGACTATTGCTTCAAAGACTTCACTGCATACGGTTTATTTTGACAACTGCAACTTGACTGTGTTTTCCTTTCTAGGGCATGCTGCAGCAGAACGGTAGCTGTGTTCCTTCAGAGGAGTGTGGCTGTGTCCACCTGCAACACCACGCTTCAGGACAACCCCCCACACCTGTCACTGTCCCTCAGGGGGCCACGGTCACCGTAGGCTGCAGTACCTGGTTAGACACTGGCTGTTAAAAACCCATGGAGCTATGGCAGATTGCCTTGTGTTTTGGTCTGTTACACCAAATTAGTTTTAAACTCTTTCAATACAGAAAGTTTGAGAAACCCTTATAAATCAAATAGCTGTGTTTTTAATTGTGTTGCACATAAAATTGGATAAATGCAGTATTAGGGACTTCAGCAATAGCTACAATGGAATTTCTGCCCCTGCTGCCCTAGGGCTGTAATCAACCAAAGAAAATCTTGGTCGACTGAAGTCCTGATATTTCAACTAAAAATCGTGCCTCGCTGTGTTGTGTAGTCCATGCTCGATGGTGTGCCGTGCTGGCGTTGTATATAAACAAGTTCCTATAACCTCACCCCTCCAAAACAGTAATGGGCCTCATATCCTGAGCAATAAAGTCGACAATTCCTTCCGGGATATTATTTTTTGCGTTTGGATGATAAAGGTTTAACATCCAGCGGGGTCTGGGGAACGCTACCGTAGTTGCGGGTGGGTGCGCCGGTAGTTATAAAAAGATTATTAGACTATGAAATATGCCAATTCTGATATGTTCATATAGCCTACTTAAAACAGACAGGGCAACCTAACGCAGACAAGTTAGCTTACCGTTTTTAAGTGATATGCCATGTTTGAAGTCCAGCTGCGATATGCAAACTGTTGCTTGCAAACTTTGCATTTGACTTTTTTCCGTTATCTATTTTTGTAAAATGTTGCCACACTGCCGATGTCTTTGACATGGTCGAGGAGGACTTACTCACAATTAAATAAATATTCAGCAGACCACTAAACCAAGGCTTTCTAGTTCTTTCTTCAATCTGTCCCAAGTGGGTTGGGCTAATCCAAAAAAAGTGAAAACAAGGGGGGTGTTCTATAGACAGACTGTTACCTGTGAAACAGGGGTGCTTTGAAAACACCCCCAATAGCAATTAGTGCTTTCCACCCATAGGCCGGTACGGTCTATGCTTCCACCTGATGAAATAACCCGGCAAAAAATCAACCAATCAAAATTTTGGTCGAGCCAGAACGTATCGACCAATAAATCGGCTAGTCGACTGGGAGATTACAGCCCTAGCTGCATCTCTTTATTCTCTGCAATTTTTCTTTTCATCCACTTGTTTTCTTCCTGTTTGTCTAGAATATACTCTCTATGACCCAGTTTGACATATTGTGATTGTAGTGTTTGTTGGCTGTTCTGTCCTCCAGCCTTTGCCATGGTGGAACTTTTCAGTGTGACATCAGAGAGTGTGAAGGTAAGAACACAGGGCAATGACAGTAATTTAAAGGGGTTCTGGTTGAATAGTTCCATAATCCTGTTACCCTGCTTTTTCTTTCTTTCAGTTATCATCAGCGAGTGGTCGGAGTGGACTCCCTGTTCTCCCTGTGTGCCCTGGTCCTTCCTACAGAACAGAACATCCCAAGCAGGTGTTATCAGTGGCAATAACATGGTCTCAATCCAGAGGCGTTTCCGAGCCTGTTTGGACCTGGATTCTGGTCTTCCAGTCTCTAGAGAGGAGGAGGAGAGCCAATGTCCAGAACCAATGGGAGAGGAGAGGCTCTGTCCAGATGTTAACATCTGCAGAGGTAATGAAGTGTTTTCAAAAGGCATAACAAGTTTTATGAGTGACATGAGCATATTAAGACATATCTAAAATGCATTTTTAAAGAATAAAATAAAAGATAAAGCTCAAATTGAATAAAACAGAACAAACTGAAGAAATACATTACGCTACAATTACACTAACTGATAAATATAAACAAAGAATTTATAAATAGTATCTTGTGAGAGTTTATTCCAGGTGTTACGTGCTTACATACTCCAACCTCTCCGTTTAGTTTTGACCCTGGGAATAGTAAGCAGACCTGACCCAGAAGACCAGAGACATCTTAATTGTAGCTTCAGATCTGATTATTATTATTATTATTATTATTATTATTATTATTATTATTATTATTATTGTTATTATTATTTTAGCCCTAAACCATTCAGTTAAAGATCATTTTTATTATATGACTCACTGGATGCCAGTGCCAAGATTTAAGAACTGGACTGATGTATTCCACTTTCTTAGTTTTAAAAAGAACTTTAGCAGAACTGTTCTGAATGAGATGCAGCTATGGGATTAACTTCTTGGAGAGACGTATAAATATACAGTTACAGTAGTTGAGCCTATTTAAATCCTGCTGAGACATAAGTGCGTAGGTGATTGGTGTATTCTCATCGTTACTTGATGACTTGGTAATATTGTTACGTAAAGATGTGTGTCCTTCACATAATTATGGTAGGATGTAATGTTCTCCACAATGTGAGGTTGTGGAAGATAGTTTTATCGATTGCATAGAAGAAGCCTGGGAATGGAGCCTTGGAGCAGATGAAAGTGGAGGGGGAATTACATATCAAAACAAAGTCCACTCGCTCTGTATGCAGAGAAAATGGCCTCCACAATCCAGTGGGGCAGGTGCTGCTTCGAGAGAGCACTTAATTTGGTCCAGCTCAGCAAGTCTACCTTAGCCGACAGCTTGCTGGACTTAGCCATCTTCCTGGAAGGAGCACCGCAGCCCTCACTATGTGGGGACTGAGGCTGCAATTCATGCAGGAGTCCTCTGAGAGGCCCTCCCTTAGATGTTTGATCCCAAGACGAGAGAGAGTACTTGCTGTAATGTCTAAATCAAAAACACGTATAGTGCTGTGTTGAACATGTAACTGGAATTAGCAGCGTAAACAATAAACAGTACATGTGAGAGGGAAACAAGAACACTTAGTAATTTATGTTAAGATAAGGTATCCACGTCAAATAGCCCAGCGACGCGCCCAGCTGCAGAAATACAAACAATCTAATACAGGAGAGGGAAGCAAGGACACTTCACCGACCAAATGGGATAAACGGGTGGTCGCCAAATATTGGTGCGGCGCCAGGAGCGCTATTCAGAAATGCGGCTTTACTTGTAATGCCTATCAGACACCGTACCTCTCTGGGGGGGTTTTGTTGTAAATGGTGTGAGTAGTAAAAACCAGAATAAAGCAGCGTAGTTAAGTGCACAATGTCTCAGTCACCGAGACACGGTCTATTGCAGTGGTTTTACACAAAGCAAATGCTTAATGCTGCCACAGATGGCAGACGACCTGCATAGCGAGAAGATGAAAAAGGAATGAGCTGGTGGTTGACACCGGAACTTAATACCTTGGCTAGGGTCACCTCAAGGTCACAGGTGACTTTGTTGATATAAATACTTGACCTGCACAAGTGTGATACAAAATATATTCAGTGTTAAGCACTGCCTCTGGCGGTCAGTAAGGATGAAATAGAACAGACTTGATCTTCTTGTGGTTATAATAATCATTCTACGCTTCCAGATCTGTGTCAGTGGAGTGTGTGGAGTGCTTGGACAGCCTGCGCAGAGCCTTGCAGCGGTGGCTTCAGGCAGCGCTACAGACAGCCCTTGGCCTCTCTTCCAGGACCCCACTGTAAAAGCCAACAGACGCAGACTCAGAGCTGCAACACAGGACTCTGCCCAGGTGCGACTGCCCCTTTTTAAAAACTCACTAGACTTAGATATTTACATACCATCACTTTCTGTGGCACATGCAGTGAGCTTTGCTTATCTCTTTATTTATAAAAATTGTGAAAGATTGATTTTACTTGTTTCATAGGTGAGCGCTGTGAGGATAGGGGGCGGACCTACCAAGAGAGCTGTGCCAATCAATGTCCTCGTAGCTGCACTGATTTATGGGAGCATGTGCAGTGTCTCCAAAAAGCCTGTCATCCAGGTGATCTTTGACTTTTAACTTGAACAGTACCTTAGAAGACTGTTTGATGGGCACCCATATATAAAGGTTTACTCCTCGACGCAGCGGGCCCGGGTTTGACTACAACCCCCCCTCTCTCCCCTTTTGTTTCTTCAACTGTCCTGTCAATAAAGGCCAAAAGAAATGCCCCAAAAATGATCTTAAAAAAAACAAATTATTGGATCTATTATTCTACTCCTATTTTTTTTATCTGTCTTTCATTGTACTACTTTATTCTTTAATTTGTCAGGCTGTCGGTGTCCGGAGGGACAGTTGTTGCAGGACGGCCACTGTGTTTCAGTTAAAGAGTGTCGCTGTGGTATCCCGTCAGGCAACGGGACGCTTGAGTTTATGCCTAAAGAGGAGTTTTCCATGGACTGTAACACCTGGTGAGAACAGATTTGTGTGAATTTAATTATAATTTGTGAGAAGTCAAGATTACAAATTTGGGTTTTTAGAAAAGTGCTTCCAAATTGAACTGTACTATTAGTAGAAGATCTTTCAGATCTTTTCATTAGTAGCAGATTTTCAGACTTTACAGCCTGTTCAGGTCTGTAATTCTTGATTCTAGGGATCAGATCAAAGCTTACTTTGACAGC
>NC_048428.1:5804588-5812248 GCF_013103735.1 Etheostoma cragini | reverse complement strand
AAGACAGTCGTTAGAGAGCCAGAGCCTGGTGGGATGCCCTGTGTTGGACCACTGGAACAGCACATCGTCTGTAACACCAAAAGCTGCCTGCCTGGTAACAAAAACACACACATCGTTAAAAAATTGAGCACATTTATGTACTGTAGTGGTTGCCATGCAACTCATAAGCAGCTTAATGAGTGATTGTGTTATGTAGTTAAAGGTGTGACCTCAAATGTGTCTGAGACAATCTGTTCTGAAGACTTATATTGTAAAGTGTGCATAGAGAAAAAGCACACACATGTATATGTATATATATAATTGAAAAATATATGATATATAATGCATCGTATGTTAATTATTCTATGTGTGTTGCAGGGTGTCCTACTGGGCAGGTGTTTAGTAACTGTTCAGGTTCCTGTCCATATACCTGTGAGGACCTGTGGCCACACACTCAGTGTTTACCTGGAGCCTGCACCCCTGGGTGCCACTGCCCACACGGACAGGTCTGAACACACGTGTGTGTGTGTGTGTGTGTGTGTGTGTGAGGATGCGGGGCTGTGTGTATGTAGTCAGATTGCTATGATAGAATTTTATTTTACCCCCTATAAGATATGATTCTTTGTAGTTTCACTGTGTCCCTCATAGGTGTTGCATCAAGGCTCCTGTGTGCCCCACACTGACTGTCCCTGTTCACCGCTATCCCTGCCGACTGGTGACCAGCGCTGGAATGTCAGTACTGAGCAGATCACAGAAGCTCTGCTGCCACCTGGCACGGTCATTCAGCATCTCTGCAACACATGGTAGTTCACAGTTTCATCCATGCATTCACTGATTTAACTACTGTTTTTAGCCAGCTGGATTGTGAGCATCCAGACCGTCCTGGTTATATACTCACATATTCATGAAATTAATTCTTAGTTTTAGTTTTGTCACATTTGAGTGATTTAAGTCTAGTTCTTTTTATTTTTAAGCTTCTGGTACAGGATGTGATTCTAATGTTTATTTATCATTCTTAGTTCCAAAATACCAATTGTTATGTAATAACGAATGAAAGATGCAACATGCACCAAGCATGCATGGCTCATACACAATCAAAGTTTTGCAATAACTTTTATCAATATATTTAGTCTCTAATTCGTTCAGTTAGTGATAAACATTTGAAGCCTATGTGAAACAATTCTACATCACTAAAAAACGTAATCATCATAGTAATCATTGTTACTACTGTGACAGGCAGGTACCACTGTGTTCACTATGCCCTGTTGACTGTGATAGATAGTCCAGCATGCAGCAGACATGCCGTAAGTCATCTCAACCACCTCACAGTGTGTGGATACTCATTTGATATATTCTGATGGGCTCAGCTGTGTGATATGATGCTTACTTTGGTATCTCAGGGCCAGATGTACGTACATTTATGTACCGTTATAAGCGTTATGCCCAACCCTGAGAAAGCACACGCTGTGATACATCAGCTTACGTCGTATTTACCAAACCTTCAGTTCATCGGGTAATCATCGCATTTCTCCGCCCAATATACCGTAAATTGCGCACATTTAAAAGCGCAATCGAATGGCCGATGTCAAAGAAATCCGGCTTGATACGTGTTATTTAGGCATTAGGGGTGTGGAAATGTTTGTGCGCTGTAGCAAAGCGTTAAGTACTAGTGCATTGATACGGCTGTGTGCAGACTGCGGTATTCCCACTGCTGATGCTATGACTGTTTGAAATAATCCTGATGCCACAATGATATTGTATGTCTTTATGTAATGTAGCGAGGAGTTTAACAACTGCTGGAATGGAATGTGAACGCTGAGTCGGAGATTCAATATCATCTTTGATTTCTTCCAGTAACTGTAGTTTTGCATGGCTGCTTAATCTGTAACGCTTCATGATTGAAAAAGTGTGATCCTTGTGGCAAAAATCCTTTCAGATTGTCTCCTTGGCCTGTCTTTGTCTTGCTGCCCATTTACCAGGAGGCATGTACGAGGAAAGGTTTACACCTGCTTTTAGGAGGCAGAGAGTTTTCTCTGCAAAATAAAGGCGTGCTGTCACGGGAGGTTTTTGTACAAACCACGGAATACACACTTTAAGCTTCCACTCCCATCTCTTTATGGAAAACTCCCATTACCCACAACAGACAGTCTGCGTTTTTACCTCAGTGCTGCCTGTTTGTACCTATCTTGCCATGCTTTTACCCGCACCTTGTGAAAAAATGCATCTGAAGTGGGCGCAAAAGCATTGAATGTTTAAAAATATCAGCCTTGCTGTTTTCCTCTCATATTATTTCACTCATCTGATTCTTCTTTCTCCAGTGTGTGTGAAAGAGGAGTGTTCAACTGTACCTCTAAGTTCTGTGCTGGTGAGTGATTCTCCGTCACAGCTGTTCTTACTGAACACATTTCTTGCCCTTTATAGACCCCTCGGTTCTAGCATTGAAAGCATCAGCAACAATAATCAGTGGTTGAACTGTCAGGTCCATGATAGATATGTCAACCTATCTGTAGTTTGTAACAGCTGCTGCAACGGTTGCAAACTCAGCGACAGTCACATCAATCACAGCCTACCAAGGCCATTACTGGGGTTTTGGTGACACCATCTTAGACTAGCAGGGGGAGAAAGAGACAAAAAGATAATAATGGGGTGTGGAGTGTCACAACGTACAACCCCTCATAAATTCATAAGAGAGTAGGTTTTTATCTATCATGATTTGACCAGCAGGGCCTTTTATTCTCCTCCTGTCTTCTCTCTTATGGATTTGGTCATAGTGAAATTCCCCTCTTCACAGTGTGCAGTGTTTAGCAGCAGAGTTTAAAAGGCAATTCAGGTATTTGTCAACCTGGGAGTTATTCTCATATTTTAAGGACGGTGGGTCAGTTTACGCAACACCTCCATAGTGAATGTGGGAAACACACTCCGTGTTCAAGGAGTGTTGGTTTCTTCAACTTTCAATATAAATTCAGTTTAGCATTTATCCTGTTAGGAAAAACAAAAAGTAAATGTGGTAATGACAGCACACAGGTTGTCATTATACCAGAATTTTAAACTTCATTAAATGATATGATTTTGATCATTACTAATTGGGCACACTTGCTGTCATGAACCATTTTTTAAACATTTGCTACTCCTCTTCTAGCGTGCATGTAAGCTAAATCCTAAGTGACCAGGTTCCCACATGAATAGAAACAGCTGTTGGTGCATGAATACAGTCGGTGATTGTTCTTGCCAGAGTGGATAATTCCCAAATCTCTAAAAAGGAGTTAAAGGGTAAATGTTCATGACCAATTGTAATAATAGACAAAAATAAGATCCGGGTTGACAATTACTGGAATTTGCCTTCAACCCCCAACAGGTTCTGTCTCTTTCAAACAGAATGATACAAACCGATATTAGGTTTTTTGTGTGTTTTGTCCTTTTTGCCTTCTCCTTAATGCTCGATTTTCTCCAAGAGACCTCTGAAACCAAATCTAAAATACAGCATATTGTCTTTAATGAGACTTTGTCCAGAAATGTACACGTTATTGAAAATATTTTTTTTTGCATAATCTTATTGTTTCATTGACCTTTTCACCATTATTAGTAGTAGATGTTGCCGCTATCAAATGGCTTTAATAAAACACAATGTGGGTATAATATGTGTAATTGTAGTTTTATGTGGCCAAGCTGAGGAATAGTGCTCAGTGGATAATTACTTCTAAATGCTGCTTTACTGCTGCAGGTAAATTAATGTAAAACTAACACTGACCTAAGTGTGTTTATATTTTTCTCCCATCCTCTCCCCCTGCAGTGGACTGTGAGTGGTCCAGTTGGTCCCAGTGGAGTCCGTGCTCAGCAAGCTGTGGTACCGGGCAACAGATCTCCACTAGAAGTATCCTGCAGCCCAGCCAGTACGGAGGGGCCCCATGTGAGGACCCTGACCACCGCACCAAAACCTGCATGGCCCCTGACTGTGGTGAGTGAAAAGATGGGAGATGGACGTTTTATTGATCATTCTAGACTAAGCTGCTAAAAAATGAATATTTAACAGTTGATCAAAAAAGTGCCTCAGTATAGAATTATTGTTCTTATGCTGGATTGAATGAGAAAATCTGTATGTGTAGTGCTTAATAGAGCTGTCATTTTAGGAGACTGTGAGAGTTTAAGAAAGAAACTAGAAAATGCAATTCCTGCAGAAAATGTGGAGTAATTAAAAAAAAAAAAAAAAAATGTAATTGCTAAGGCTAAATTGGATTGCTGGTTTAAACGTTTAAGAAGAAGGTGAAGTTGTAAGAAATGTGGAAAAGTGTTAATTGTTCTAATTATTATGTATGTCTTTATAAAGTTGAATAACAGCCATATTGTATAAAAGTTGTAGGTGTTACATCAGTGGCACAGCAGTGACAAGTGAGCGATATCCGTTCGGCACACATCACGGCACCACAGTCCTAGACGTCTGCAGACTGCAGTTCAGTGCGGCTGCTTCGTGGCGCAAATCTATCTTTTTTTCTCTCTGTCTACTTTACAATGACGTGAAAACAGCAAAGTTGATCTTTACTTTAAATGAAATCAAACAAATAGAAATGTTCTCCCCTCGTCTTCAATTAATCAAGCTACATCTATAAGCTACATTTGTTATGCATTGCTCCCGGGTTATTTCTGAATTGTCACAACCAAGGGTATACTCATGTTGACTGGCTTGGTTTGAATTTCCAAAAGGAGGGTTGAACCCTGATCACACCACACTGGTAAAACCCTGGTCATTGGTGTGAATGGGGCATAATTGGCAGGCCATCTGTATATCTTATTGCCAGACCTAACTCCACAACAACACAGCTCACAGTGTGAGCTACACTTTCTGACAAATACTGGCTCTTTTAAAAAAGACTATGCTGGGCGCCCACATAGCACAGTTGGTAGAGCGGGTGCACCTATATCGAGGTTTACTCCTCGACGCAGCGGGCCCAGGTTTGACACCGACCTGCGGCCCTCTGCTGCGTGTCATTCCCCCCCTCTCTCCTTTCATCTCTGCAGCTGTCCTTTCAAATAAAGACCTAAAAAAAGCAGATGCTGCGTCAAACTTAAGGGTTTGCAGTAGTGGTGTAACTGGGGCTTGCCTGTTCCTTTTTTTGTTGGGAAATGTGATTTTGCTTCAGCATCATTCATGCTTTTTTCGGGACAGTGTTTCCGCCACACTGTGTGATACGATCAAGTTTCTTTTTCTCAATTAGGACACATGTTCAAAACAGTTATTGAAAAGGTTTGCTGTGGAGTTTAGCAAAAAGGGGCTCTGTGGTTAGTTCACAATAATCTGATGCTGGTGACACTTATCAGTGACTTATTAACTCCTTTTTGATGTTTTTTCCTGTTGAGGCTTTATTTTGATTGGCACATTCTGACTAATCTGAAATGATGAAGTTACCAGCTTGGACCTTTTATTTAAAATCAAAGGATTACAACAAATGCAGGATGCCCCTGACATCAACAGAGCCTCTACCACTAGGCTAGCCTTTGTGAACGTATTGATATAAAATGTATGTGGATAAAATAAAAGTAAAATTTGCGCTTCTGCTTGGAAATTTCATGGATGTTTAACATTGGCAGCATTGTAAGATTTGGAACTGTTGTCATTTGAAGCTCACCAAACCAAATGTATAAGTCACATCACTTAAATGAACACAATTGCTGAAACTAGACCTGAAGAATACCTATGTTTTAAACATATAAATCATGTATGACCAGTACAAATTTTGTGCGTGAGAGCAAGTTATAGAGAAGGGACTAAGATTACTTTTTTTAAGGCTCTGTTCTCTAGTGACGACATCACCCACTGTAAGTCACGCAATCCACACCCATTATGATTTCAAAACTCGTAATAGTCCCTGAATAGCTGAATTTTTCATAATATTTTTAAAGTTTGAATTGCGTCTGTAGGTGAAAGTATAAAGGAGAGATTTTGAAGTAGAAGAGGATTTGAAGAATTGTAAATTTGCTCTCATTGACATTGTAATAAAAACCTTAACATTGTAAAAAGTATATATAGCAGAACAAATGTTGAAGTCCCGTCATGTTCTGAGAGAGTTGAACATTTTGATATTTTAATGTTTTTGTTGTAGCTGAACGTATGCAGAAGAGGGAGAGATAACCAAAAAACAAATGGAATAATAAAAAGTAAAGAATTGAATAAGAATACTTTAAATGCTCAAACGATTGAATCCCCTTTTCTGTCTTTCTGTCTGTCTGTCTCTGTCTGAACAATACTGGGAATCCTGAATCGGCATTCATACAATTATGCATTCAAAGAAATTCACTTCAACAGTCAAAAACAGAGCACCCAGCACCACGATTTGCCTCTTACCAAAAACAGTTGTTGAGTGGAAATTAAGGGCTGCAGACGTGTAGTGTGACCAAAGCATTTGTTTTGTAATGACAATTTGTCATAAAGTGCATGCTTTATGTACCTTTAAATGCACTAATTTTCTGTGTCCACCATCTTTTGATTTCCCCGTTCTCCCTTTTCCACCACCCTCCACCGATGTATCAATAAATTCTCTCCACAACCTCCCCTAACTGTCCTACCATATTTTTCTCTCGTCTTCCCTCTTCATTCACTGTTCTCCCTCCTTTCCCTCTCCTCTCGCCCTGCAGCGTGTCCTGACAAGGAGCAGTGGAAGAGGAGCGCGTCGGAGGAGGTCCCGCTGTGCGAGAGGAGCTGCCAAGACATTTACTCCTCTCCTGTCAACTGCAGCCGCTCCATCGAGGGCTGCGTGTGTGGGGAGGGGCTTTACCGCAGCACTGAGGGTGTTTGTGTCATCCCCGCCCTCTGTCCCTGCCATGACCAGGGCAGGCTGCTGGAGGTACACACACACACACACACACACCCAGCTTAATCAGTTATAAAACAAGAAGAGTAGCTTGGGACCGCAACTGGGCATTCCTGTATTTATTAAGGAAGGGATATAATAGGAATATGTTAATTAACCATATACTGACAAGAGGTCACATCCCCCCTCCTAATCGTTCTGGTACAGGCCTTTTATTCTGTTTTTTATTTCTCCTCCCATAATACCGTTTTATTCCTAGTTAGTACCACTTGTGCTTTCATTACAGGATTCATTCATTCAATCCCTCGCTTTCTCAATCGCTTTCTTTTCATCCCCATTCTCCCTCAGTCTATCTTTCTTTCCTTCCATTATGTACCACTCTGTCATTCTTCCTATCTGTCTCTTTCTTTCCAGCTGTCTACACTGTCTCTCTCTCACTGTCAGCTGGTGAAGACTAATGTCAATATAAAGACCCTCTATGGTTTTCTAATTAACTACCTCATGACTATTAAGCCAAATTTCTGTGTGAGCCTAGTTGGGGCCTTTGTACGGTGAAAAACTGGGCACTGTTCATTATTCCAATAGCTTATTCACACAGGAAATACATAATGTAATCTGTATAATTTTTTGTTATGATTACAGCATCATAAAGGGCCTTCCTAACTTAAATTATGCACAAAGTTGCAGGGAGAGCTTTATCCTGTGCAATGACCAGTTGCATTTGGTCAAACTTGAAAAGTTGAACAGATCTTCATATCACCTGCATTTCTAAGGTCTAGTAAGTAAATATTAAAATTGTTTGTGTTTTTGTTTGCTTGAGCCAGGCCGGCTCAGAGTGGGATGAAGGCTGTATGACATGTCGCTGTGTGAACGGGAAG
>NC_048428.1:5801377-5804488 GCF_013103735.1 Etheostoma cragini | reverse complement strand
TTGGTCACAAGCATCTGAATTACTCTGAGTGAGAGATGCTTTGCTCCCTTAGGAATGTGTGGGATGTTCTCTGCAAATCGCTGGCTGAAGTAGATCAATACCTGACTGTCCGATCCTCCCACTAGCCCGCACTTTTTCCTTGACCATGTCCTTCTTCCTGCCGTGAAATACTGAAACCTTGTTTCCTCATTAAGCGCAATTGAGATTCATGCCAATACAGCATTTAAACATTTATTTAAACAAGCTTAAATAATCAAACTTTTTGGCAATGCGGAAACCTGTTCTGTAAGATTATTGGCACCACGTAAAGCAAACTTTTAGTTACAGTTTAAATTTTGAGTCAGATTTGAGAGTATATCATCTTCTTTAGATTTTAAATATTCATCAATTAACTATTTGCATATGGTTTGGGTAATTGGATTGTCATGCATGAGGAATTATGGGTACCAGTGCATGCTTTTCATTGTTAGGGAGAGTACATCACAGAAAAAAATGTAGGCCTTCATTTTGCAAATAAAGCTCAATTATATGCATACTATATGAGTGGGGAACAGCTGGTCACCTTGCAAAAGATGATAAGCCGAGTGTTCAATTATATCTGTACTCTGTTGAAACAGGGATGTTTACCATGTTCTTCCATATTAGTTTCCATGGTAGCAGTGCACATTATTACACTAACAATTGCTAATGAACACTAAACAGATACAGCTGAGGCTGATGGGAATTTCATTGGTTTTGCGGTATCTGGTCAATACTAATGATAATAAGTATTGGACAAATAAACATTTTGACCTAATTATGGCACTAGTGGATAAGTTTGAAAATAGTTCCCCTATGTCTATCAGATGCAGAACTGAATTCCCTCCATGTTTGTTTAGTATAATGCTCTACCTCACTCAATTTCATTTTTATGTGGATCTTTCATTGATCCTCTTGTTTTAAAATCTACGTGAATAAAAGTAAAACTGTCTGCATGGCTACATACCACAAGAGGTAAGTGAGAAAATATGTATTTTGTATAATGTAGCTGACCTAACTCTTTAATTAGAAGGCTACCCACTAATGACTTTATCTATAGAAGATGTCCTCTCATTGTGATGCCGTTGAGAAAAGTCACAATAGAGAAGTCAGTTCCCTCATCCACAGTAAGCTGAATTCATTTCTGTAGCACACCAGGCTTGTGTAAAGGCCGGGGTAAAAATAAATTCTGCTGACATCCAGAACTTTAAAGGAAAGGTTGATTGCACTGTGAGCTCCACAAAGTAAAAATGTCTACCCTCCCCCGTAAGTTATGCCTCAGTGAAAGCACTCCTTATCCCGACCAATATGAAAAGGTCATTTATTGTCCAGTGTTCCCTCTCCTGACAGGCTGAGAAGTGGTTTCTGACTGAGTGCATTATATTATGTATGACTCAGATTATAGTTTAAATGTAATGTGTGTAATAACAGAGTGGGGAAAAAATAGAATTTTGCCTTGTGGGATCAATAGAGTATCTCTTAATTTTTTACTGCTGGAAAGAGGGTCCTTTCATTAAACTGGGCTGTCTATTCAGAAGAATGGCACAACATTTCAATAAAATTTGTGCTACATAACCAGAGAAAACAAAAGAAGCTGTAATATTCCCTTTCGATCAAAAAGTTGAAAACCACATCGGACCAATAAACACTCCCACTGGTGGGGTAATGCAAGCATGTCCAGTTGTCAATATTGACACAGAATGGCAGAAGGTGACAAAACAAACCCATATAAGATTTAAACAGTAAGCTGAAATATTTTCTCAAAATATGTTAGGCAAGAAGTTGACAATACACAGTTACCATGCTTGGTTTATATGTGATCAGCACCGCACATAGCACCGCTAGAGTTTGAAAAATAGAGAGGGGCAGCTGTTACTCTTTCTCCACCTGAATACCCCTTCTACATGGTGAAGTCCAGTCTCAAGTTCAAGCAATAGGCCCTAGGAAATGTTTTGCGTCAAATGCGTCACTTGGAGGTTTGTCTCTGGCCCGTGAGCAGGGAGTTCATGGTACTGGGAAGATGAAGGGAAGTTGACCATTGTTTTTATTCTTGTATTATTATTTATTTTTTAAGATTATTTTTGGGGTCTTTTCTCTTTGTTTGAAAGTGACAGTGGATAGACCGGAAAGGTGAGATGACACATAGCAAAGGGCTGCAGGTTGGACTCGAACCTGGGCCACTGCGGAGGACTGCCCCATTCTTGTATTATTATGATACAAATAGCCTTTATTATTTAGACTCATGGTCCATAAAATACAAAAGCAACAACAGAACAGACAACTCCAGTGGCGCTCGTAACAGCCAGGCCACGAGTCGGCTCCAACCGCAGCTCCATTGCAGCAATTCTGCTGTCTATGGTCGTAGTCACAGAACTCAAGTCCCCGCAGATATCAGCCTGAAGTTTAACCGCATGTCTCAGAGTGCAGACCTCACTGTACAAACGCTCCATCTTGCTCAGCAGGTTAGACACATCCAGTTTGTTAAACGTCACAGGCGGTAACTCGTTATAGTAGTGGGAGACAAAACGGGTGATGTTTTCTCGACACACGTTTAACACTCTTAAGCAACTTTTGATATTACAGTGGTGTGAAAAAGTGTTTGCCCCCTTCCTCATTTCCTGTTCCTTTGCATGTTTGTCACACTTAAGTGTTTCGGAACATCAAACCAATTTAAACAATAGTCAAGGACAACACAAGTAAACACAAAATGCAATTTGTAAATGAAGGTGTTTATTATTAAAGGTGAAAAAAAATCCAAACCATCATGGCCCTGTGTGAAAAAGTGATTGCCCCCCTTGTTAAAACATACTATAAATGTGGTTTTCCACAACTGAGTTCAATTTCTCTAGCCACACCCAGGCCTGATTATTGCCACACCTGTTCACAATCAAGGCATCACTTAAATAGGAGCTGCTTGACACAGTAAGGTCCACCAGAAGATCCTTAAAAGCTACACATCATGCCGAGACCCAAAGAAATTAAGAAACAACTGAGAAAGAAACTCTTTGGAAGGTGTGTGTCCAAGTTTATCTGGCGTAGAAGGAACACTGCATTTCATAAAAAGAACATTATACCAACAGTAAAATATGGTGG
>NC_048428.1:5798947-5801277 GCF_013103735.1 Etheostoma cragini | reverse complement strand
GCAGCTGCCTGGCTCCTCAACCTTGACCTCGCCCTGAGGGACAGATAATGTGAGTTATGGCCCATTCTTTTAATCAGTCTCAGACAGATGCAGACAGAAAACAGACATATGCAATGATGGACAAAATATTTAGTGATAGACAAAACATCTCAATAACCTCCCTTACCCTGTCACAGAGTTATGTTTGGGCATATTGCCCCCTTTTTAATGTTACATTCTTCTTGCACCTTTTACATATTAACACAGTTTGTTGTACATCTGATATTTGGTAACCAAACCACTTCCACACTTCTAAAGATGCTCCCCTTTTTTGAACTAAATCTCCCATCACTGTGGAGCCATGTTTGTTGTTGCTGTGCCAATGGACGGCATGACGTCATTAGATCATCCATGACATGTTTAACAAACTCCTCAAACACTACCTGTTCAGCACAGCCAATAAGAGTTGTTTCGTGATGTACAGTACACATTTTTTGAAAGGGCAACCTCCAATCCTCAGTACCCAGCCATACATTCTCCAAAAGAGGAAAATAAATTTAAAAACACCAACAGGAAGTGGCAGAGGAAGGGGAGGGACAAAAAATAAATAAGGTCCACCCAGGTAAAGTATGCCACTTGCATACTCTTGTTTTGCCAGACCATCCACACACTGCGGAGCAGAGAAGGATCTGGCTAGTCCACACAGAATTCAGGGACGAGAGAAAAACATGCTCTGATTTATAGCATTTCTTTAAACTACAGCATTTCTTTAAACTAATCGCAGTTGGCATCAGCGGCGCTAAGCTCCGCACAAAGCTGCTGCAAAATAGTCGTGCGAGAGAAAACTCAGATTGGACAGATATCTAGCTAGCGGTCTGGATTTACCCTGCAGAGATCTAAGGAGCAGTGAAGCATAGTCCTCGGAAATCTACCAGTATTTAAAATTACAACACAAAGAAAGCGTGAGTTAACGAACATCCCGCTGAAAAGGACACGCAGTGGAATTTACGGCGGCAACGGAGCACTCCAGGAAGGTTGTGGATATAGACTAGCACCAAAGTGGCAGGCCGACCAACATGCCCAAGCATGGCTAAAAAACTATATAGTATGAAATAGACATACCGGTAGAAAACCTTTGAGAATTGACTGCGTCAAGACAGACCATTAAAAACATCAGTCCCAGCTCTTACCTCCCAGAGCACTGCTGGGTTTCCTTATAGCCAGTTTAGGACCAATTTAGACCAGGGTTGGGATCCAGCATAGAGATAGGAAAAGGACCAGAAATAGAAAAGGCAAAATGGGAAACATAAAGACCAACAATAGCTAGACAGTCTGTTAGTATGTAGTCACACACACATACAGTCTGACAGCAGGCTTCAGCACCCCAACCAACACCAGCCTCAGTTCACCCCTAATAACTTCACCCAACTAAAAAAAAGGCCAATAACACAAACACACGCTTCTCTAAACTGTTCACCTTGAAGACTTTCCTTCCACTCGGCACTGCCGCCAGCCTTCACTCAGGGATGGAGGGAGCCCACTCACTTAATGGGTTGGAGGTTACAAAGAGGACCTCTTTAAGCCTCTAAGTCAAGAGACTGTATGCATCTGCGTGTGTGTGTGTGTGTGTGTGTGTGTGTGTGTGTGTGTGTGTGTGTGTGTGTGTGTGTGTGTATCTGATGCAGCAAGGGGTAGAAATTGTGTGAAATGTGGATTCCTGGTTATTTCAAATGAAAGGGCACATGGCATTTAAAGTAAAGGGTAGTCAAATGTGTGTCATCTACATGTGAGATAGACATCAGAGCTCTATTCATGTGTCTGGTACAGAAAGAGAAATTAGCAGAAAACATCCTGATAACTTCTATCACCCGATATAATGACAAACCTTCAATCCATTACGTTAAAAAGGGCCAGCTGGAGGCATACCAGGAGATTTCATTTTCCATGCAACATTATAGTGAAAAGTATATTTTCCAGCCATTCAACCAACTCTGTATAGATAGAAGATGGCGGATGGTGAGGTTCAGGGCACTGCAGCTCCTGGATTCAAACTCAGGCCTCGATTAAAACCTACAACCTACAGGACTGTTGATGGCCAGGTTATTGTTGAGGATGAGTTTCTTAATTTTCTCGCGGTGAAAATTAAAATCATGACTCAGGATGAGCTTGTCCTTTTAACCGCAAACACATTTGATTCGGCGTGGATCGAGACTTGTTTGAACTTTGTCCTGAAACCGGTGCATGATCTATAAAGGCAGCCAGAAGGATACTAATACAGTGGTGTGAAAAAGTGTTTGCCCCCTTCCTCATTTCCTGTTCCTTTGCATGTTCGTCACACTTAAGTGTTTCGG
>NC_048428.1:5790749-5798847 GCF_013103735.1 Etheostoma cragini | reverse complement strand
CGAGCCAATCGTCCTGCCCGTCATACACAGCTGTGAATGCGCCAGCTGCCAAGGTGGGGAAGAATGAATGTGGCTGAACGGATTTGCATGTTCATCTCTCACGTCAGTGTGAGAAGCCAGGGTTTAAATATATGTAAAACTGTTGGTACGTCGCACACGTTTACACAGTCGATTCACCCAGCAGACAGAGGAATGGCAGGGAAGTGCTAGGCATGTTCAGAACATATTTTACAACTTTTCTCATATATTTTCATTTTACTGACGGTGAAATATAAGAGAAAACACATTTGAGCGGGCTTATTGACACAGGACAGAAAACTGCTGCTGCTCTGGACATGTTCTTTAGATGTAGCTTAAAGGAGAATTCTGGTCAATTCCAACACGTGTAAATGTAAAGTGCTGTCACTAGAGAGAAAAACCTCCTGCTAGAGTTAGCACCCAAGAGGCTTAAACAGGGCAAGTTTTAAACGTGTTTTTAGCCTTTAAACATGTTGAAAATGTCATTACAAGTGCCTACCCATGTACAGTGATTCTTTCAGAGTGAACACAGTGAATCTGACTGATGTAGATGTGACAGAAATGGATGAAAGTTGTGCTAATTCAGCTGTGTTTAGTTCCTATGTTGATACTGCAAGGATTGCTTAGGGACCGTCTACAAACTACAACACAGAAAAGAGATGCAAACATTAATTAATATTATAATCAAATGCTTATTTTTTTTTAAAGTAAATGTTGTAGTACAACTAGCAGGAGACAAGTTATACTTGAGGTAAGTTTATACCTTATTTAATAATTAAATTGATAGCCTACATATTTCTTTCTGTTATAGTTTGTAGACGGTCCCTATGCTTTCCAACTGCCATCTAAACACAGGAACTAAACACAGCTGAATTAGCACAAGTTTTATGCATGTCTTCACATCAACTGAGGTCAGATTCACTGTGTTCACTCAGAACAAATCACTGCACACGGGTAGGCACTGGTAATGACATTTTGAACATGTTAAGAGGCTAAAAACACATTTAAAACTTGCCCTGTTTAAGCCTATTGGGTGCTAACTCTAGTAGGAGGATAACACGATGAAGGCAGCATCAATTGGTTTCGTTTTTCTCTCTACTGACAGAACTCCACATTTACAAACAACAGAGGTACGTGTTGGAATAGACCGGACTTCTCCTTTAACCAATATAGGCTAACAGCATGTAAGCCAAACATGATTCTTATCATTCTAATGCAACTAGCTTTGGATAAAGTAATAACAGTTTGTTTTTCATTTGAAATACTGTATAAAGATATGATTGTGTTAAAGTGGATATTTCTACAATGGCCCTGGAATTGTCACCGCTTAAGCCTGGTCACTTTTTTGAATGTTTTTTCAGTAGATTTGGTTAAAGTTGCATTTGCACTACTACCATTAGCAGTTCCAGAAGCTGAAACTTTGACTAGTAATCTCGTATCTTTACTTATTTTGACGGCTGTCGTCCGTCGCTAACTAGTTTTTATCTACTTTCTGTTTTTCTTGCTCACAGGAGGCGACTTGTCCAGACGCTGAGCGTGCGTGTGTGTCAGGGCGATTATGGGCGCCACACTGAAATCCAGCAGGCTGATAGTTCGGAAATTAGGCGGAGAAAATATTGTTGGGATTGTTTTTTTGTAATACTGTTGATGTACACATTGTTCTATAGCCGTTAGTCATCATATGACTATATGTTACTGCTGATCATAGACTTTCTGTTCTGAAATGTTAACGTTTATTCCCCTGTACAGCTTTTTTTTCTACTGTACAGTAATATTAAAGGACTTATGATACAATCCAACTAAGCATGCATTTATGCATTCAAATAAGTTGTTTGTATGTAAAAAAAAAAATTGAAAACAACTATATGTGCCAGCTGATTTCTTTAAGTTCTTTAAGTGATTTTACTATCACTGTTTGATGAATTATTTTTGTTGATGTTCACAGTTCAAGGCCAGTGGACTGGTCAGTGAACAGTTTCTACACATGGAGAATAGTGTCAGCTGTCTTTTTGTGAACCTTTTTTTTTTAAATCAATTGTTCTGAAAAATATCCATGCCTTTTCCATCATTTATCTCTTTAAACAGCACTTACAGTAACCAGCAGCAGGTCGCAAAACTCCCAGGCCCTCTGATTCCCCTCATTCCTCCATCCTACTTTACAAACACCCAATTTATTCAAAATAGAAAAACCAACACATTATCAGCAGCACTGACTGAAAGCTTATATATAAAGCTTATATTTTAAAACCATACAATAGGCGTGTGCAAAAAATCTGATTTGTATTTGAATCGTGATTCAAGCTCGGATTCAAATTTGATTCATAGAATTCCAAAAATGTATTCATTTTTTGTATTTTATTTTTACTTGATAGATACTTCATTGATCCCAAAGGAGAAATTCAAGGTCCCAGTAGCTTACAGACATCACACACAACATACAGAAAATAACAAACATGAATAATATGGATATGTGTGTACATAGTATCTATAAACACGGGAAAAGTAACTACATTTACAGACTGTGAATTGAAAATCGCTATCGTTATGCGCCTAAAATCAGAAAATCCTGCATCCTGGATGGATGCTCAGCCATGGAGACCCAACATGGGATTAGAGGAACTCTCAAGGCCCATTAAATATATTAACATAACTCATAACTCAGATAAGTGACTTCTTTGCCAGTTCATTTTAATTACCTCGGCTTACACTCACGCAGATTTCTACAAAATAATCTGTTCACACCGAGACCAGGGTCTGTAGTATTCACTAGGTTCATCACAGGAGCAGGCAACAGCAAAGTAAACTATGCCACAATTTGATTGTTTTCTATGTTACTGGTTTCAAGTATTTAAAATATATGACTGCATAAAAGAAAGGGACATAGTTTCACTCATAATTTGTTAATGTTCCTTATAGCTGGAAATCATTTAATAAAGTTGCTGTTTAACACAGGACCCTTTTTGGTAACACTTTATTTGAAGGGGTGTTCATAAGACTGACATGTCACTGTCATTATTATGACATGATATCTGTCATAAACATGAAGGAGTCATTTTGAGTGTTGATGACTATTGTCTAGTCTTGACTAGTGTCCATCCATCCATCTTCATCCGCTTTATCCAGTATCGGGTCGCGGGGGCAGCAGCTCCAGTAGGGGACCCAAATCTTCCCTTTCCCAAGCCACATCCACCAGCTCCGACTGGGGGATCCCGAGGCGTTCCCAGGCCAGGTTGGAGATATAATCTCTCCACCTAGTCCTGGGTCTTCCCCGAGGCCTCCTCCCAGCTGGACGTGCCTGGAACACCTCCCTAGGGAGGCGCCCAGGAGGCATCCTTACCAGATGCCCGAACCACCTCAGCTGACTCCTTTCGACGCGAAGGAGCAGCGGCTCTACTCCGAGCTCCTCTCGGATGACTGAGCTTCTCACCCTATCTCTAAGGGAGATGTGCCCATTTCGGCCGCTTGTACCCTGGATCTCGTTCTTTCGGTCATGACCCAGCCTTCATGACCATAGGTAAGGGTAGGAACGAAAATTGTCCAGTAGATCGAGAGTGCTGAGGTCACAGACTGATGATGCCATCAGGACCACATCATCTGCAAAAAGCAGCGATGAGATCCCGAGCCCACCGAACTGCAACCCCTCCCCGCCCCGACTACGCCTCGATATCCTGTCCATAAATATTATCAACAGGATTGGTGACAAAGCGCAGCCCTGGCGGAGGCCAACCCTCACCTGGAACGAGTCCAACTTACTGCCGAGAACCCGGACACAGCTCTCGCTTTGGTCATACAGAGATTGGATGGCCCTGAGAAGGGACCCCCTCACCCCATATTCCCGCAGCACCTCCCACAATTTCTCCCGGGGGACCCGGTCATACGCCTTCTCCAGATCCACAAAACACATGTAGACTGGTTGGGCATACTCCCAGGCCCCCTCCAAGATCCTTGCGAGAGTTAAGATCTGATCCGTTGTTCCACGACCAGGACGGAATCCGCATTGTTCCTCTTCAATCCGAGGTTCGACTATCGGCCGAACCCTCCTTTCCAGCACCTTGGAGTAGACTTTACCAGGGAGGCTGAGAAGTGTGATACCCCTGTAATTGGCACACACCCTTTGGTCCCCCTTTTTGAAGAGGGGAACCACCACCCCGGTCTGCCACTCCTTAGGCACCGTCCCAGACTTCCACGCAATGTTGAAGAGGCGTGTCAACCAAGACAGCCCCTCCACACCCAGAGCCTTCAGCATTTCTTGACGGATCTCATTGATCCCTGGGGCTTTGCCGCTGTTGAGTTGTTTGACTACCTCAGCGACTTCCACCAGGGAAATTGACGACAATCCCCCATCATCCTCCAGCTCTGCCTCTACCACAGAGGGCGTGTCAGCTGGATTTAGGAGTTCCTCAAAGTGCTCCTTCCACTGCTCTATTACCTCCCCAGTTGAGATCAACAAGGTCCCATCCTTACTGTATACAGCTTGGATGATTCCCCGCTTCCCCCTCCTGAGGTGGCGAACGGTTTTCTAGAAGCACCTTGGTGCCGACCGAAAGTCCTTCTCCATATCTTCTCCGAACTTCTCCCACACCCGCTGCTTTGCCTCTGTCACGGCAGAGGCTGCAGCCCTTCGGGCCCGTCAGTACCCTACAACTGCCTCCGGAGTCCTCCGAGACAACATATCCCGAAAAGACTCCTTCTTCAGTCGGACGGCTTCCCTGACCACCGGTGTCCACCATGGTGTTCGTGGGTTACCGCCCCTTGAGGCACCTAAAACCCTAAGACCACAGCTCGCCGCCGCAGCTTTAGCAATGGAAACTTTGAACATTGTCCACTCAGGTTGAGGTTCAAAGACTTCGATGGTTGAGCAAGCAAGGACCTGGTAAGCCCAAACGGGTAGAGCGGGTAAACTGGGAACGTCTGGAGGAGGCCCTTGTCCGACGGACTTTCAACTCACACCTCCGGCGCAGCTTTTCGGACATCCCTGTGGAGGCTGGGGGCATTGAACCTAAGTGGACTAGTGTCATTTGGTAAATTATGACACTTTAAATGCAAAGTTAGCATTGTCTGAGATGTCTTTGTCATGACAACTTTTTGACTTTAAGACAGCAATCTCTGTTTTATGACAACTTGACATTATAATTTATATTTGTCATACCTACCCAGGGATTACAGGCGGAAATTAGCAATTATTGCTATAACCTGGCTCAAGACATATTCACTTGTATTATATTCCAAGTTTAATATTTATCTGTGCATTGTCCCTGTTTTAAATCAATACATTTCAATTCAATTATATTCTATTAAGCAAGACAGTAGACGACAACCTTTCAATATCTAATTACAACTTGACATTAACCTAGACAGAGTAACTTTTAATAAATATGTCATGACAGGCCCAGTTATCAAACTTTGATAAACTATTTAGCTTTATGTGTTAACATTACATTAAAATGTCAGTAAGAGGTTTTTTTTTTTACTTTGGCTGTGATGAGAGCATTATGATTGTGTCAAGAATATTTTTCCTTGACCTCAAGTAAAGTGAAAATTTTGTATTTCTTATTTTCGTGAAGTTTGATTTCATCATCAAATGCTTATATGACAATTTCTATATCCTCAAGTTAACGGAACTATTTTAACCTGTCATGAAAATGTCTTAAAAGTTATACAAATCATTTGGACGATAGTGAATGTAATACCGAGGTGATTCAATGAATTTTGAACACTAGAAGAGATAACGTTAACTTTAGGCTAACGTTTCTTGTTGCTAAGGCTAGCTTATCAGCTTACTAAAGGAACTGCTAACTGTAGTTGCCGTTAGCTAGGTAAATTAGCTGACTTGGTTTTGATTTAGAGACAAATAAAATGACTTTTAGATGAGATTCAACTTTATTGTCATTACACTGGTACAGGTACAAGGCAACAACATGCTGTTTAGCTCTAACCAGAAGTGCAATAGCAGTAAGTGCAGGCTATAAAATGGTTCCATAAGTGCAGGACATGGATATGTCCTGCACTTATGAAGAAATAATAAAATGAATACTATTATAAACAGAATTTTACAGATAGATTTGTCCTATGAATATAATCTATAGATAACAAGTTATTGTGAGCAAGATTTACAGCTAAATAAAGTGAGTGGTGATGCAGAAAAGTGACACCAGTAATAGAAGCAGAGGCTACGTAAACAGTGTATATTAGACTGATAAGTACTTTAGACAGAAATTGTATTGGTACTCAGTGTTTGTTTTTGTTAATATAATAAAATATATAGGTTAGCTAGACAATGTTTTATGATGTAATATAAACATATACGTATAGTGTCATACAACATAAACACACACATACAGATAGCTACTGTTTAGAGTTTAGTAACTGTAAAGTAAAATTGTATTGCTCCAATGTAAACTCTTGAGACAGCAGAGATTCAGTATCATGCTCAAGGGAACTATCGTTAGCTAGCGTTAGCTCTAGATTTCTAAACACATCTGGGCTCGACTCCACAGTGTAGCTAATTGTGTGATTGTAGCCTACTTTGTGTTATTTATCCACAATTACAAACCTGATTTTTGCTGAACAAAAAAAGAAAAAGAAAAAAGTCATCAATCACAAGCTTGACATAAGCTTAAATAGCCTTTTATGCCCACCTGACATAAGTATAAATCATTTTCTTTCAGTCAATGACGGCCCTTATTGCTCTCTTTTTCCTCTCCCTTCACAGTGTCTGTGAGCTAGCTTAAGGTAGTTGAACTGCACCGTGAGAAGGTGAACCAGTGTCCAGGTTCTCTGGTCTACTCTCCACGCTCCTGCCTCCTTACCTGCTCCAGCGTGGACCCTCCTGGCCAACAGTCGGAGACCAGTGTTCCACTGTCGAGCTGCAGGGAGCCCCTGTCTGGCTGTGTCTGTCCCCAAGGAACTGGGCTACTAGTTAGCTAGTGAGTGAAAAATCAAATTTTTTTCTGATTTGATATGGGATAACAAATATCTGTTTAAAATTTGAAATGTAGGGACTAGCTAGCTAAATCTTCTTCCCAGCATTTTGACTTGTCATAGCAGTAAGTTAGCCTTTAGCTAGTCTTTAACAAAACATTTAAAGTTAATTGTTTACTTCCTATCTAAAAAAACACGTTTGCCTAGCTTATATCTACAATAGTTTGCCTGTAGCTAGCTTTACTCCTTTGGCAAAACATTTAATTGTTTGCTAACTGGCTAAAAAACAGTTAGTTAGCCTTTAGTTATATATTATTTAACAAAACGTGTCACTGTTTGTTAGCTAAAAAGTCAGGTGCCAGTAAGTAGTGTTGCTCATTAGTAAAACATTACATTGTTTGCTTGCTAGCAGAAAAGTCAGTTAGTTATCTTACTTATGAATTGGCATTGGAATTCTAATTGCATGTTCTTCTTTAAATGTATTTTTTCTTTGTTTCAAATAGAGAAAGAAAAAAGAAATTTATCCTTAAATCATATTCTTAAATGCACTGTTTTTAGGGGGCGTTTCACGCTGCTGAAGGATTATTATAGCCAAACAGACACCTGTCTAGGAGAATTAATGTTGTCTTCGACATAACTTCAAGATTACATAAGAATGAATTGGAACTATGCCATAATGTCATCTTTTCTTATTGCACTATTGCGTACTGTGCCACACCACGGTTCAGACATTACATAGGGTTAATTGTGTCTGATTAATTTGTGAAAACACAGATGATAGACCCCTAATGGGATGACCCCTTATGGCTGTGTTTTGACTAATGCACATTATGTCTTCTCCGGTTTACCTCAGGGGGATCTAAATATTTTGCCAGATGAATGCCAATGTCACCATAATGGTCAACTTTATTACAGCAATGACACCATCACTTAAAACTGCAGCACATGTACAGTGGTGTGAAAAAGTGTTTGCCCCCTTTCTCATTTCCTGTTCCTTTGCATGTTTGTCACACTTAAGTGTTTTGGAACATCAAACCAATTTAAACAATAGTCAAGGACAACACAAGTAAACTCAAAATGTAATTTCTCTAGCCACACCCAGCCCTGATTATTGCCACACCTGTTCACAATCAAGGCATCACTTAAATAGGAGCTGCTT